>NC_069500.1:47154081-47176581 GCF_027579735.1 Bombina bombina
GCAAAAGAGAGAGGGGAGAGAGAGAG
The DNA here is from genome assembly GCF_027579735.1 of Bombina bombina. Classification (NCBI taxonomy): domain Eukaryota; kingdom Metazoa; phylum Chordata; class Amphibia; order Anura; family Bombinatoridae; genus Bombina; species Bombina bombina. The sequence goes on from NC_069500.1 coordinate 47,154,108, forward strand.
CGCAAAAGAGAGGGGGGAGAGAGAGAGCGCAAAAGAGAGGGGGGAGAGAGCACAAAAGAGAGAGGGGAGAGAGAGAGCGCAAAAGAGAGGGGGGAGAGAGAGAGCGCAAAAGAGAGGAGGGAGAGAAAGCGCAAAAGAGAGGGGGAGAGAGAGAGCGCAAAGAGAGGGGGGGAGAGAGAGCGCAAAAGAGAGGGGGGAGAGAGAGAGAGCTCAAAAGAGAGGGGGGAGAGAGATCTCAAAAGAGAGGGGGAGAGAGAGCAAAAGAGAGGGGCAGGGAGAGAGCCCAAGGGGTGGGACCGCTGTACCCTGCAAAAAATGGCCCGTGTGAATGGGCTTTAGGACTAGTTTATTATATATTACTTATAGGGTAAAATATTTTATTATAAATATACGATTGTTATAACATTTCTCACAGGACACTAGAACACAATAGACAGATTTTAACAAAAATAAAGAGTGAAATAAGCACTCACTGGTCTTCAGATAGCCATGTCAACCAAAATCTTTATTGCGTGATGTAAAGTTTCGGGACCAAACACTTTCTCTTCTTCTGACAATTAAAAAAATAAAAAGCTGCCTTTTATAGGCCCCTAACACCCTCTTGAATTAGACCAATCAAGGCCATCATGCAAAAAAGGGGCCAAGCCATAGCCATCCAATCACTACTCGACCTTAGGCGTGATGGTATAATGTTACACCCCTAACGAGAATGAAAAATATCTGTCAGTACTAACTCACCATATATATCCCTAGAGATCCATAATGAACTAAAATCAAACCTAAACCACATCATATAGCAAAATGCCCCACCAACAGTCAGGTATACACCACAAGGCGCAGCACCCGGTCCCCATTACAGAACGCGGTATACCCATGTTCGGCACACAACTCCGCAACCCCGGACACCCGTGCCGCTCATAAACACGTCATCGTATATACCGATGTCAAGCATACACATGTTCCAACATAAACATAGAGGAGGATCAAAGTCACCGCTACCGATCTTATAGTACCCAATCTCCAGCTGAGACATACCAAAGCCACTCCCACCTGTATAACAACAGCTGGTATCAAGCGAGAGACCTATGTTACTACATAAATAAAGAGGAGAATCAAAGACACCGGCACTGACACACAGTGCCCAATCGCAAGCTAAGACATAACAAACTGCTCTCACTAGTGTACAAACAGCTGGTATGAGACAACATAGTGAACACCACATCAATAGAATGTATATGGCTAACACTGTCGTATCAACGAAGAAGGCGACCACACACACAAAGATGGTGAATACCTCTACAGACCCATACCCCCGTAATGCATATTTTATTATTATATTATTATTATTATTTATTTATAAAGCACCAACAGATTCCGCAGCGCTGCCCATGGGTACAAGGTTAACAGTACAATGGAGAAATAATATGATAAAAGACAATTGAGGAATTGAGGGCACTATTACCATGGGAACTTACAATCTAAAGGGGAAGGATGATGGGAAACATGAGGTGGGGACTGCAAAGGTGAGAATGATATTAGTGAGGAGATAGATGGTAACTGTTAGTTAAGTGGAAACCACCAAGTATGTCAATCCCCAAGATACACAGATCTCGCAATTAACAGAGAGAGAAATAAGAGGCAACAGCTGATATCCAACAATGTAGCGAGCACCACATAGGCAAAGGGATAAAAGTGTCAAGTATAGATAACCACTAAACCCTAAGACTATTTACCCCCTATTGTCAGATGTCCACACGAGGATAAGGGGCATCTCACTCCCACAAATATATCACTTTTTCAACCAGAACAAAGACATCCTTGATCAAAGGGCATCCTACAGAAGGAAATCTAGCATAGCAAACGGATCCTAATCAAAGGCATTCCTATCATCGACAGGGAGACAAAAAAAGAGATTAACCCATTCATGTATCACCCATCATGAAACCCCACTGGGGCAATCAGGCATATGTAATTCCTATGGAGCAGTAAATCCATGTTCTCATACTAGTAACCATGGGAGACTCAATAGAATGACTAAATAATCCCCTAGTGTAGCCATACTTGACCTCCTAACCAGAATCACACTCCAGTAATAATGGTATATGTGACAGACACAGACCCTGATCCCACAATATGTCCAAACCAGGGAAAAACCTGTGCATACTGGCTGACAATGCTATTTATAACATCATAGGGACTATATGAGAGCTATATGAGGGTCCACTTTCTATGTAGATGTGTGGAGCCCATGGGGGATGTTCACTTTGGGTCCTGAGGGCCATCCAAAATATTGTTGTCCATTTGGCCACATGAGTTTCGAAACCTTCTTGATGAGATCATTTGTGAGGGTCTATGAACCATGGGTGAGGGTCCATGATCGATTTGATTCTACTGGTGCTTGGATATCCATTATTGATTGAGTTGTTTACTCGTTCATAAGTACATTTTGTTTTTGCTCTATCGGTCTGTTCTTTATATGTTGTTTTTACTAGTAATTTTAAACATCATTTCTCTTGTAAGATGTATCGAGTCCACGGATTCATCCATACTTGTGGGATATTCTCTTTCCCAACAGGAAGTGGCAGAGAGAGCAGCCAAAGCAGAGCTGTCTATATAGCTCCTCCCTTAGCTCCACCCCCCAGCCATTCTATCTGCCTGCTTAACTGCTAGGAAGGGCAAGTGAGTGTGGTGACAAAAATGTTAGTTTTTATTTTCTCAACCAAACGTTTGTTATTTTAAATGGTACCGGTGTGTACTATTTACTCTCTGGCAGAAAAGAGATGAAGATTTCTGCAGGGAGGATGATGATTTTAGCACTTTGTAACTAAAATCCACTGCTGTTCTCACAAGGACTGAGGAGTACAAGAAAACTTCAGTTGGGGGAACAGTTTGCAGACTAAACTGCTTTGAGGTATGTTCAGTCTAATTTTTTCTAGACAGATTGTGTTAATTCTAGAAAAGGCTGACAATATACCCATGAGGGAAGGGTAAGCTGTAGTCAGAGACTTAGTAAGAATCCCAGCTTGCACAAAGGGCTCATTAGTTACTGGTGACACTGATAAGGAAAAACGTTTTTAATATTATTGCAATAACGGGTTTTTTGAGGGACATTAAGGGGTCTTCGTGGCTTGTTTAAGGGTTACATGGCTAGTTTAGGAAACACTCTGTTGTATTTCCTTTAGGCCCCATGACATTGAGTGAGGTGGGAGGGGCCTATTTTTGTGCCTCAGTTGCGCAGTTTCTTTTCCTCAGAGACATCCAACTGCTTCTCCAGAGGGTCCTGCTGTGTTTGAGGGCTGTAAAGAAGTTTTTTTCCTCCACAAATCGTTCATAAAGGGCAGGTAGGCGCCAAGGTGCTGAACGTTTTTTACCGGTTTTTGACGTTTTGTCAATCCGGTTTTTACATTAAGGGGTTAATTGTTTATTTGAATAGCTTTGCAAAGTTACTAAGGCTTTATGATGCTACTGTAAAAATTTTGTTGAGGTTACTGTTTTTTCACATTGTTTTGCAGAGTTTGTGCAGCTTTTTTTTCTCTTAAAGGAACAGTACCGTTTTTTTCTAAGTATTATTTACTTTGAATAAAGTGTTTTCCATGCTTGCTTGTTTCATTACTAGCCTGTTTAACATGTCTGACACTAAGGAAAATCCTTGTTTAATGTGTTTAGAAGCCATTGTGGAACCCCCTCTTAGAATGTGTCCCACTTGCACTGATATGTCTATAAATTATAAAGAGCATATTTTAGCAATGAAAAATATAGCAATAGATGATTCTCAGACAGAAGGAAATGAGTATTTGACATCTAGCTCTCCCCAAGTGTCACAACCAGTAACGCCCGCACAAGTGACAACAAGTACCTCTAATGCATCTAATTCATTTACTTTACAAGACATGGCCACAGTTATGAATAAAACCCTCACAGAGGTTTTTTCTAAACTGCCTGGTTTACAAGGAAAGCGTGGCAGTCTGACGCTTTAGTAGCCGTATCTGATATACCCTCACAATGTTCTGAAGTAGAGGTAAAGGATTTGTTATCTGAGGGAGAAATTTCTGATTCAGGAAAGACACTCCCTCAGACAGATTCTAACATGACGGCCTTTAAATTTAAACTTGAACACCTCCGCTTATTGCTCAGAGAGGTATTAGCGACTCTAGATGATTGTGACCCCATAGTTGTTCCAGAGAAATTATGTAAAATGGACAAATACTTAGAGGTTCCTGTTTACACTGATGTTTTTCCAGTCCCTAAGAGGATTGTGAATATTGTTACTAAGGAGTGGGATAAACCAGGTATTCCATTTGCTCCCCCTTCTGTTTTTAAGAAAATGTTTCCCATATCTGACACCATGAGGGACTCGTGGCAGACGGTTCCTAAGGTGGAGGGAGCTATTTCTACTCTATCTAAATGTACAACTATACCTATCAAAGACAGTTGTGCTTTCAAAGATCCTATGGATAAAAAATTAGAGGGTCTCCTGAAGAAAATTTCTGTTCATCAAGGTTTTCTTCTCCAACCTATTGCGTGCATTGTTCCTGTAACTACTGCAGCTGCTTTCTGGTTCGAGGCTCTAGAAGAGGCTCTTCAGATGGAGACTCCATTAGAGGATATTATGGATAGAATTAAGGCTCTTAAGTTGGCTAATTCTTTCATTACAGATGCCGCTTTCCAAATGACTAAGTTAGCGGCAAAGAATTCAGGTTTTGCCATTTTAGCACGCAGGGCGTTATGGCTTAAGTCCTGGTCTACTGATGTATCATCAAAATCTAAACTTTTGAACATCCCTTTCAAAGGAAAGACCCTATTCGGGCCTGAACTGAAAGAGATTATTTCAGACATCACTGGAAGGAAAGGCCATGCTCTCCCTCAGGATAAGACAAATAAATTGAGGACCAAACAAAATAATTTTCGTTCCTTTCGGAATTTCAAGGGTGGTCCCGCTTCAGCTTCCCCTGCTGCAAAGCAAGAGGGGAATTTTGCCCAATCCAAGTCAGTCTGGAGACATAACCAGGCTTGGAACAAGGGCAAACAGGCCAAGAAGCCTGCAGCTGCCTCTAAGACAGCATGAAGGGGTAGCCCCCAATCTGGGATCGGATCTAGTAGGGGGCAGACTCTCTCTCTTCGCTAAGGCTTGGGCAAGAGAAATTGTGTCCCAGGGATATCTTCTGGACTTCAAAGACTCTCCCCCAAGGGGAAGGTTTCACACTTCTCAATTGTCTGCAAACCAGACAAAGAGAGAGGCGTTCTTCCCTTTTGTTGGCCACGGCTCCCAGAATTTTCACAAAGGTGCTAGGGTCCCTTTTGGTGGTTCTAAGGCCGCGGGGCATAGCAGTGGCACCTTATCTAGACGACATCTTAATTCAAGCGTCGACTTTCCAACTAGCCAAGTCTCACGTGGACATCGTGTTGGCTTTTCTGAGATTTCACGGGTGGAAGGTGAACATAAAAAAGAGTTCTCTCTTCCCTCTCACAAGAGTTTCATTCCTAGGGACTCTGATAGACTCGGTAGAAATGAAAATATTTCTGACGGAGGTCAGAAAATCAAAGCTCAACCACTTGCCGAGCTCTTCATTCCATTCTTCGGCCATCAGTGGCTCAGTGCATGGAGGTAATCAGACTCATGGTAGCGGCAATGGACATAGTCCCTTTTGCCTGCCTACACCTCAGACCACTGCAACTATGCATGCTCAAACAGTGGAATGGGGATTATGCAGATTTATCTCCTCAACTGCATCTGGACCAGGAGACCAGAGATTCTCTCCTCTGGTGGTTATCTCAGGACCACCTGTCTCAGGGAATGTGTTTCCGCAGGCCAGAGTGGCTCATTGTAATGACAGATGCCATCCTGTTAGGCTGGGGTGCAGTCTGGAACTCCCTGAAAGCACATTCTAGAACTGAGAGCGATATTCAATGTGCTTCAGGCGTGGCCCCAGCTTGCTGCGGCCAAATTCATCAGATTTCAGTCGGACAACATCACGACTGTAGCTTATATCAATCATCAAGGAGGAACACAGAGTTCTCTAGCGATGATGGAGGTAACCAAAATAATCCGATGGGCGGAGGATCACTTTTGCCATCTCTCAGCAATCCATATCCTAGGAGTAGAGAACTGGGAGGCGGATTTCCTAAGTCATCAGACTTTTCATCCAGGGGAGTGGGAGCACCATCCGGAGGTATTTGCCCAGCTGACTCAGCTATGGGGCACACCAGAATTGGATCTGATGGCGTCCCATCAGAATGCCAAACTTCCTTGTTACAGGTCCAGGTCCCGGGATCCCCAGGCAGTACTGATAGATGCTCTAGCAGTGTCCTGGTCCTTCAATCTGGCCTATGTATTTCCACCGTTTCCTCTCCTCCCACGCCTGGTTGCCAGAATCAAGCAGGAGAGAGCTTCAGTGATTCTAATAGCACCTGCGTGGCCACGCAGGACTTGGTATGCAGACCTAGTGGACATGTCATCGGTTCCACTGTGGACTCTGCCAATGAGGCAAGACCTGCTAGGTCCATTCACGCATCCAAATCTAATTTCTCTGCATCTGACTGCTTGGAGATTGAACGCCTGATTCTATCAAAGCGTGGTTTCTCTGAGTTGGTCATTGATACCCTGATTCAAGCTAGAAAGCCTGTCACCAGGAAGATCTATCATAAGATTTGGCAGATGTCCCAGATGTTCAAGCCTTTAGTCAGGCCTTGGTTAGGATCAAGCCTGTATTTAAACCTGTTGCTCCGCCATGGAGCCTAAACTTAGTTCTTAAAGTTCTTCAAGGGGTTCCGTTTGAACCTATGCATTCCATAGATATTAAGCTTCTATCTTGGAAAGTTTTGTTTTAGTAGCTATCTCTTCGGCTCGAAGAGTTTCTGAGTTATCTGCTTTACAGTGTGATTCACCTTACCTTGTTTTCCATGCAGATAAGGTGGTTTTGCGTACCAAACCTGGGTTTCTTCCTAAGGTTGTTTCTAATAGGAATATCAATCAGGAGTTTGTTGTTCCTTCACTGTGTCCTAATCCTTCATCAAAGAAGGAATTTCTGTTGCACAATCTTGATGTGGTTCATGCTTTAAAGTTCTACTTACAAGCAACTAAAGATTTAGATTGTTTGTCATTTATTCTGGTAAACGGAAAAGTCAAAAGGCTACGGCTACCTCTCTTTCCTTTTGGTTGAAAAGCATCATCGGTTTGGCTTATGACACTGGTGGCCAGCAGCCTCCTAAAATAATTACTGCTCATTCTACTAGAGCAGTGGCTTCCACATGGGCGTTTAAAAATGAGGCTTCTGATGAACAGATTTGTAAGGCGGCGACTTGGTCTTCGCTTCATACTTTTTCCAACTTTTCCAAATTCGATACTTTTGCTTCTTCGGAGGCTATTTTTGGGAGAAAGGTTCTACAAGCAGTGGTGCCTTCCGTTTAAGGTACCTGTCTTGTCCCTCCCTTCATGAGTGTCCTAAAGCTTTGGTATTGGTATCCCACAAGTATGGATGAATCCGTGGACTCGATACATCTTACTAGAGAAAACAGAATTTATGCTTACCTGATAAATTTCTTTCTCTTGTGATGTATCGAGTCCACGGCCCGCCCTGTCTATTTAAGACAGGTAGTATTTTTTTTAAAAAAAACTTCAGTCACCACTGAACCCTATAGTTTCTCCTTTTTCTTCCTAGCCTTCGGTCGAATGAATGGGGGGTGGAGCTTAGGGAGGAGCTATATAGACAGAGAATATCCCACAAGTATGGATGAATCTGTGGACTCGATACATCACAAGAGAAAGAAATTTATCAGGTAAGCATAAATTCTTTTTTTTTTATATGTAATTTTATGGCTTTTACTTGTTTTTTCTTGGGGCCCCTGGTTTGGACATGTTGTGGGATCAAGGTCTGTGTCTGTCACATATACCAGGGTCTGTGTCTGTCACATATACCATTATTACTGGAGTGTTATTCTGGTTAGGAGGTCGGGTATGGCAACACTAGGGGATTATTTAGTCATTCTATTAAGTCTCTGATGGTTACTAGTATGAGAACATGGATTTACTGCTCCATAGGAATGACATATGCCTGATTGTCCCAGTGGGGTTTCATGATGGGTGATACATGAACAGGTTAATCTCTTTTTTTGTCTCCCTGTCAGTGATAGGATTGCCTATGATTAGGATCAGTTTGCTATGCTAGATTTCCTTCTGTAGGATGCCCTTTGATCAGGGATGTCTCTGTTCTGGTTGAAAAGGTATCAGATTTGTGGGATTGAGATGCCCCTTATCCTCGTGTGGACATCTGACAATAGGAGGTAAATAGTCTTAGGGTTTAGTGGTTAGCTATACTTGACACTTTTATCCCATTGCCTATGTGGTGCTCGCTATATTGTTGGATATTAGCCGTTGCCTCTTAATTCTCTCTCTCTCTGTTTATGCCAAGATCTGTGTATCTTGGGGTTAGACATACTTGGTGGTTTCCACTAAATGCATTACGGGGGTATGGGTCTGTGGAGGTATTCACCATCTATGTGAGTGTGGTCGCCTTCTTTGTTGATATGACAGTGTAAGCCATATACATTCTATTGATGTGGTGTTCACTATGTTGTCTCATACCAAGACATACTTGAAAACAAGAGAAATCTCAATGTATCCTTCCTGGTAAAATATTTTATAAATAAATACCAGCTGTTTGTACACTGGTGGGAGCAATTTGTTATGTCGTAGCCCGCAATTGGGCACTGTGTAGTCAGTGCCGGTGTCTTTGATCCTCTTCTTTGTTTATGTGGTAACATACATTCTTTTGCTTGACACCAGCTGTTGTTATGCCAGTGGGAGTGGCTTTGGTATGTCTCAGCTGGGGATTGGGTACTATAAGATCGGTAGTGGTGACTTTGATCCTCCTCTATGTTTATGTTGGAACGTGTGTATCCTTGAAATCGGTATATACGATGACATGTTTATGAACGGCATGGATGTCTGGAGTTGTGGAGCTGTGTGCAGAACATAAGTATACCGTGATCTGTCATGGGGACTGGGTGCTTCACCTCCTGGTGTATACCTGACTGTTGGTGGAGCATTTTACTATGTGATGCGGTTCAGGTTTGATTTTAGTTCCTTATGGATCTCTAGGGATATATATGGTGTGTTAGTACTGACAGATATTTTTCATTCTCGTTAGGGGTGGAACATTATGAAATCACGCCTAAGGTTGGGTAGTGATTGGATGGCTATGGGTTGGCCCCTTTTTTGCATGGAGTTTCCGTATATCTGTTTAAGTTACGCATGCAGTTTGAAGTATGTTGGTAATACAGACTAGATTACTTTTTTCTACTTTTTTTGTTCTGACTGGGGTCCCTGAGGTTAGTTTCATTTGAATTTTTTATATTATAAAATTTTTTCAACACTATGACAGTTTTGTTTATCAGCCAATGGGGTTTATGTGTGTATGGGGTGTGTACACAGGATGGCCTTGATTGTTCTAATTCACGAGGGAGGGTGTTGTGGGCCTATTAAAGGCAGCTGTTTTCATTTTTTTAATTGTCAGAAGAAGGGACAGTGTTTGGTCCCAAAACGTTATAGCACGCAATAAAGATTTTGGTTGACATGGCTATCTGAAGACCAGTGAGTGCTTATTTTCATTCTTTCTATTTCCCTCTAAGAGCACCCTGGCAGTTGTTGGAAGACAGTGGGAGTGCATACACACCATTTGCTGTATATATATTTTGAGGATTAATTTTATTATTGAACAACAACCATGTTCTCAATGAACCCCAAAAACTCATTAATATCAAAGCTGAATAGTTTTGGAAGTAGTTTTTAGTTTGTTTTTAGTTATATCTATTTTAAGGGGATATCTGTGTGTGCAGGTGACTATTACTATGCATAGTTATTAGGCAACTTAACAAAAAACAAATATATACCCATTTCAATTATTTATTTTTACCAGTGAAACCAATATAACATCTCAACATTCACAAATATACATTTCTGACATTCAAAAACAAAACAAAAACAAATCAGTGACCAATATAGCCACATTTCTTTGCAAGGACACTCAAAAGCCTGCCATCCATGGATTCTGTCAGTGTTTTGATCTGTTCACCATCAACATTGCGTGCAGCAGCAACCACAGCCTCCCAGACACTGTTCAGAGAGGTGTACTGTTTTCCCTCCTTGTAAATCTCACATTTGATGATGGACCACAGGTTCTCAATGGGGTTCAGATCAGGTGAACAAGGAGGCCATGTCATTAGATTTTCTTCTTTTATACCCTTTCTTGCCAGCCACGCTGTGGAGTACTTGGACGCGTGTGATGGAGCATTGTCCTGCATGAAAATCATGCAGACTTCTTCCTGTACCACTGCTTGAAGATGGTGTCTTCCAGAAACTGGCAGTAGGACTGGGAGTTGAGCTTGACTCCATCCTCAACCCGAAAAGGCCCCACAAGCTCATCTTTGATGATACCAGCCCAAACCAGTACTCCACCTCCACCTTGCTGGCGTCTGAGTCGGACTGGAGCTCTCTGCCCTTTACCAATCCAGCCACGGGCCTATCCATCTGGCCCATCAAGACTCACTCTCATTTCATCAGTCCATAAAACGTTAGAAAAATCAGTCTTGAGATATTTCTTGGCCCAGTCTTGACGTTTCAGTGTTGTGTGTCTTGTTCAGTGGTGGTCGTCTTTCAGCCTTTCTTACCTTGGCCATGTCTCTGAGTATTGCACACCTTGTGCTTTTGGGCACTCCAGTGATGTTGCAGCTCTGAAATATGGCCAAACTGGTGGCAAGTGGCATCTTGGCAGCTGCACGCTTGACTTTTCTCAGTTCATGGGCAGTTATTTTGCGCCTTGGTTTTTCCACATGCTTCTTGCGACCCTGTTGACTATTTTGAATGAAACACTTGATTGTTCGATGATCACGCTTCAGAAGCTTTGCAATTTTAAGAGTGCTGCATCCCTCTGCAAGATATCTCACTATTTTTTACTTTTCTGAGCCTGTCAAGTCCTTCTTTTGACCCATTTTGCCAAAGGAAAGGAAGTTGCCTAATAATTATGCACACCTGATATAGGGTGTTGATGTCATTAGACCACACCCCTTCTCATTACAGAGATGCACATCACCTAATATGCTTAATTGGTAGTAGGCTTTCGAGCCTATACAGCTTGGAGTAAGACAACATGCATAAAGAGGATGATGTGGTCAAAATACTCATTTGCCTAATAATTCTGCACTCCCTGTGTATATATATATATATATATATATATATATAATATCATATAAGTAGAGCACATATGACTTGTAGATAAAATAAATAGATATCACTATACAATTAATGCATTGTTGAATATTGATATTTTTAGTTCAATTAATAGGCATAACCTCATATATATATATATATATATAATTGTAATATTAAATCATTTTACTATTTTGGATAATAACAATAACAATATAGTAATTTTAGTTATAATAGCCACATGTATTACGGATCCTCTCGCTATAACTATGTAAGAGATTAGTATCTGTTCTGAAAATTAGTACTAGGCATGAGCATTATGTTAGTTGTGGATTAAATATATACAAAATCTCACTAGCTATTGGATATGAGTTGAGCACCCATATATACAGATATAAATCAAAAATATAGGTTTGTGCATTGTTTCTGCAATATAGGAAATAACATAATAACTAGGGGCAAATAATGAGATTGTTCACTTGTTTGCCTTGCAGTGCAATGAAGATAAATATGGGAAGCCTAAGTTGTATATTTGAATATGTTAAATGGGTGCAATTAGAACCGCATCTTGCTGCCCACCCTTTACATCACCTTGTAAAATTGGTATTACCCTCCCTAAAAGTTGCAGTTAATAGGAGAGTCACAGAGTAACTGGGATGCCTGTTTCATTATGTCATCAAGAGGACATATCTATCTCTCCACTTCAATAGATAAATGATTTGGGAGATGATCAATCGTACATAGATTGGATGGTTCCCCCTCAATGACGTACATAGTGGGTGGATGAGTTAGAGTGGAATTGTTTAAAAGATTTGTATTGGGAAAAATGGATGAAGAAATATCTCCCCTACTGCTCCTACTACTCTCCTCCCTCTCTTCTACCCTTACCCCTATACTTATACACATTTTCAACCTCTCCCTCAGCACTGGTATATTTCCCTTATCTCTAAAACATGCACTGGTCACACCTATCCTCAAAAAACCTTCTCTCGATCCAACCTCCTCATCCAATTACCACCCTATTTTCCTACTCCCTCTTGCCTCGAAGCTTCTTTAAAAGCTAGTACATGCACGCCTATCCAATTTCCTTACATTACATTACATTACACTCCCTCCTTGACCCACTGCAATCTGACGTTCTCCCCCATCACTCCTCAGAGACAGCAATCGTTAAGGCTACCAATGACCTACTTACAGCCAAATCCAAAGGCCACTTTTCTCTGCTTACCCTCCTTGATCTGTATGCGGCTTTTAAAACTGTTGACCACCGTCTTTTGCTCCAAACCCTCCAATCCTTTGGCATTTGTGAGACAGCCCTCTTGTGGTTCTCTTCCTACCTGTCTAACTGTACCTTTAGTGTAGCCTTCTCTAGGGCTTCCTCTGCCCTGTTACCACTTTTTGTTGGGGTACTGCAAGGCTCTGTCCTCGGTCCCCTTCTCTTCTCAATCTACATGCCATCATTACATTCCCTAATATAGTTCCATGGGTTTTAATATCATTTGCATGCTGGCGACACTCAAATCTACTGAAAATCAAAAGGGAAGGAGAACAGCACACCTGTTTGTTGGGCACGGAGTAAGATTTGCCAAATCTTGTCAATCCAAATAGTCATACATCCAAAGCACTTTAGTAACCAGAAGAAATCTTTGTTTAAAAAAATTGTTATTTTCATTACTTGGGTCCAAAAGTTTGCAGGAAAAACTTTTCGAACCTACAATAGGCTCTTAGTCATGTACCATACATGACTAAGAGCCTATTGTAGGTTTGAAATGTTGTTCCTGTAAACTTTTGGACCCAACTAATGAAGCTAAAGGTCTTTTAAACAAAGATTTCTTCTGGTTGCTAAAGTGCTTTGGATGTATGACACTCAAATCTACATCTCTACTTTAGACCTTTCTCCTTCCTTGCTAACCCATGTCAAATCTCTTCATGGATGCCCTCTCACTACCTTAAGCTAAATCTCTCCAAAACTGAGCTCGATATTTTCCCCCCTTCTTCTAAAATCTCCACCCCCCATCTCTCTATAACTGTTGATAACTCCATCATTACCCCTACCCTACGATGTCTTGTGGTCACACTTGACTCAGACCTTTCTTTCACTCCTCACATTCAGGCCTTGGCTAAATCCTGCCGCTTCCTCCTTAAAAACATCTTTAAATTTTGACACAACTAAGATTTTAATCCACTCTCTCAAACTTTCCCACCTTGACTACTGCAACTCCATCCTCTCTGGTCTCCCTAGCAGCCGTCTAACTCCTTTACAATCCATAATGAATTAATCTGCCAGGCTCGACTTCCTTACACGTTGCTCTTCATCTGCTGCACCTCTCTGCCAATCCCTTCACTGGCTTCCTCTTGCCTCCATGATTAAACACAAAATTCTGACTCAGGCATACAAAGCCCTCAACTGCACTGCTCTCCTCTATATCTCAGACCTTGTCTCCAGATACTGTCCCTCCCGCCCCCTTCGCTCTGCTCACGACCTCCTACTTTCCTCTTCTCTTGTTATCTCCTCATTTACAGGACTTCTCCAGACTGGTTCCCATCTTGTGGAACTCTCTGCCTTGCTCGACAAGACTCTCCTCTAGTTTTGTAAGCTTCAAGCACTCCCTAAAGACTCTTCTGTTCAGGGATGCATACAACCTACACTAACCTTTCCTAATACCAGTTCCCCTCCTCCATTGCTATCCGCCATGAACACCCTTAGAATGTAATTCTAAGAGCCCAACTGCTTGCAGATCACCTTCACAAGAGCTGACTACAACAGTGCGACTCTAGGCAGGACCCTCTACCCATTTGATCCATTTAATTGCTACCTTGTGTACCGCCTATGTTTATAGCGCTGCGGAATCTGTTGGTGCTCTACATGATGGAAGGTGCATATCGAATTGGGGTATTTTATTTTAAATACATTTGGTAAAATATTTTTAGTTTGCACTACAAGTTGATAGTTTGTATTTGTATTGGTAGTTGTGTTCTCACAAATGATTGGTTGATTCGGTCTTTAAAAATGACTCCAGCTGATCCGCATATTATGCTTGATGAAACAGCATAAGAACGCTGAGAAACACGTAGCAAATGTCAATTCATGCAAGCTGAAATTGCGTATAGGATTGTATGTATTAATAAATAAATAATAATGTTTAATGTTAATAAGACATGGATGCATTTCAGTTGTGAATAGAAGCATATATGTATTATACATGTATTCGCAAAAAGGCTTCTAATAAAAACTATAGCTGTTTCAAAAGTGTATTTAAGTATGCGCCGTGCACCAGCATTTTACACATAGCACTTGCTCAAAAAGCCTAAGGTGCTTGTACTATCTGGTAATGACTTAATTTGGTAATTGCAGATATGAGACAAGACCCACAGCAGCCGCAGTATTTAAAATGCTGGTGCACTGAGAATATCTAGCTATGCTTCACATGCACATGCAGAGAAAAAAGCTAACAATAAAACAGTGATTTTTACTTTTACTAGAAGCATTTTTGCCAATACATGTATATTGCAAATATGTTTTTATTCAAATATGTAATACATATATGTGAATTTAAATTTTGACCAGAATGTCCCTTCAAATAAAGATACCAAGAGAACAAAGAAAAATTGATAATAGGAGTAAATTATAATGTTGATTAAAATTGCATGCTCTATTTGAATCATGAAAGTTTAATTTTGAGTATACTATTCCTTTAAAATGTTTGAAAGCTGGCATTTTTATAATTTAACCAATAGTACCAATTCATGATGTATGTCTAATTAAAAAAAATATATATTATGGCCTTGATTACAAGTGGAGAACAAAAATATTAGTGCTGTTGCACTTTAATATTACTTGAGCCCAATCAAGCCATATATTAATCATATTTTTATTGAGCATATATCAACTTACAACGGTAACCATACATGTGAATACAGGCAAACAAAGAACAAACATAAATTATGCTGATGTGAAAAATCATTAACATGAATCCTGGATGATGTGAAATAATTGTTATGTAAACAAGTACATTTCAGAGGCCTCATTTAATATCTTGAATTTCAAGTGAGTTTTCTTATCTCCTAAGATATAAGAAAACCTTTGCAAGGAAAAGATTCTCTCTAATGAATAATGGTTAATATAAATCAAATATGAGTTACAAGGGACGATAAAAGACAAAAAGTGACACACTTGGACCCAAGGAAGAATATAATTCTGCCAGTGCATCTTATAGACACTAATACAAAAATAAAGTAGTATTGAACTTGGAAGTCTAAAACAAAAGACAGACACATTGGGGGTTATAACAGAGCCTTTATGCAAGCTCGTGGTAGCAATTAGTGCTCCATAAATTAACAGGAGATCAGATCTCTGGTTAATTTTCAAAATATCACCCTACTTGCCTCTATATTGAATTTTTTTTTATTTTAAAAAATGTAGCCTTTTTTTAAATAAAAAAAAACTGCACAAAGCAGTTTTAGGGTAAAAGTTGGCAGGAGTGGCGTAAGAAAAAAAACAGCACTGAAAAGTGCCTTCACATTGCAATCTATTAGGAACTGTGTGTTCCCTGTAAATATATATAAATATGCTTTTATATACTATTATTATTATTATCGGTTATTTGTAGAGCGCCAACAGATTCCACAGCGCTATAAACAAAGGGGGAGTACAACAAAACAATTATAGGGTAGAGGGCCCTGCCAAGTGTTGCACTGTTGTACTCAGCTCTTAAGAATGTGATCTACAAACAGCTGGACTTTTAGGCTTACATGCTAAGAGGGTTCAGGGGATTGCAGTGGAGGAGAGGAACTGGTATTAGGAAAGGTTAGCGTAGGTTATATGCGTCCCTAAACAGTAGAATCTTTAGGGAGCACTTGAAGCTTTTAAAACTAGAAGAGAGTCTTGTGGAGCGAGGCAGAGAGTTCCACAAGATGGGAGCCAGTCTGGAGAAGTCCTGTAAACGGGAGTGTGATGAGGTGACAAGAGAGGAGGAGAGTATGAGGTCATGAGTAGAGCGAAGGGGACGGGAGGGAGAGTATCTGGAGACAAGGTATGAGATGTAGGGGGGGGCAGTGCAGTTGAGGGCTTTGTATATAAGAGTGAGAGTTTTGTGTTTAATCCTAGAGGCAAGAGGAAGCCAGTGAAGGGATTGGCAGAGAGGCACAGCAGATGAAGAGCGATGTGTAAGGAAGATGAGTCTGGCAGAGGCATTCATTATGTATTGTAAAGGAGCTAGGCGGCAGGTGGGGAGACCAGAGAGGACAGAGTTGCAGTAATCAAGGCGGGAAAGAATGAGAGAGTGGATTAAAATCTTAGCCCGATAAATAAAATTAGCCAGTGACCTTTTTCTGTCCCACAGTGAGCCTTTACACTCTGCAGGAGCAGGGGGACCGAACAAAGAAAGCAGAGAGGAGTAGCAGAGCTTAAGAAACACCACAGGGAGTCGGCAGGCCGACGCTCTGAGCACAGACCACAGGTGGTGTAGTAGTGGAAGTTTGGCGGTAGCCGTCTTAAAGCCCGGGCAATACAACAGGTCCACACAGCAACCGGACACACTTCAGCTGACCAGAGACAGCAGAGGGCCGACGCAATTGCGGCAAGTAAGTTCCGGAGCCTGGGGGTACAAAGAAACAGTGCATAACCCCGCGGTGGGGACTAGCATAGAAACAAACACCCACAAGACCAGCTAAAGGGCCCACAGCCCACCCGCAAAAGAGATCAGGCACTTGGAACAAAATAAAAGCTGAATAGCAAATAAACACAACGGCAGCCTAAAACAAACAAAAAACAAACAAAAAACAAAACAAAAAACAAAGCAAAGGTCAGGAGAACTGAGTATTGATAGTAAGCAGAAAAGGCGCCCAAATAACTTAAAGAGACACTATAATCTACATGAAAGCAAGCTGCATCTTAGCACTGATCCCCAAGAGAGATAGTACAGATCACCAGCCACTACAACAGACCCTAGACTTTATTAGGGGGGACTTTTCATATAAGGTGATCAGGATCCACAACAAGGCCACAGCTACTGCTGGCTGCACAGCAGTAAATACATAGCTAACACCAGAGATACAGCACACCCTGAATTAAAGGGGTAGAACCCTGGGAAAACACAAAGAAAGCGCTGGGGAGACATAATCTGGGACTGTTGCACGCCTGGTAAGGCCTGCTCCCTGCCCTGCTGTATTAATTCTTAAAAGTATGCCAGCACGTAAACAAGGCAAAACAGACGGAGCAACAAACACAAAAATGTTCCAGCAATATCTAAAACCAGTGGATCCACAGACACCTACTGCCACATTTACCTCCAAGGCTACTACATCAACAGAGGACATGCAGGCAACACAGTCACCACCAACAAACTTTGCTGGTCTTACAAAGGAAGATTTAAAACCCTTCTGCACCAAAGATGATGTAAAAGAGATCATGTCAGAAGTAAAAAACTGGTATACTGAGCTGAAACGCGATCTGTCTAGAGTAACTCAAAGAGTAACAAATCTAGAAGAGAGTCATAATACAACCCATAATGATATCCAACATATATTACGCCTGGCGTATGAGCAAGAGGAGACCATACACCACCTATGGGAGAAAGTGGAGGACTTGGATAATAGAGGTAGGAGGAACAACCTCCGGATACGGGGCATCTCTGAGACCATACAACCAGCGGCCTTTGAGGGCTGTCTACAAGATCTTTTCCAGACCCTTAAGGGGGACAGTAGCGCACCTGAGGTTCCAATAGAGAGAGCCCATCGTGCTCTGAGAGCCAAACCACCACCTAAAGCACCCCCCAGAGATGTTATTCTTAAGCTCCTTCACTTTAAAGACAAGGAAGAAATCCTCAAATATGCCAGACAAAAACAGGACTTCACACACGCGGGTAACCGCATCCAGATCTTTGCTGACCTGAGCCCAGCAACTTTACAAAAAAGGAGAGACCTCAGCTACATTACCATCACTCTGAGAACACAGAAGATACCCTACAGATGGGGATTTCCAGTCAGTATCATCTCTACAAGAGACAGCACCACTGCTATGTACAAAACCAGGGAGGATCTACCACACTTCTGCGAATCTCTACGGATTAACATTCCACATCCAGAGCATGCAGACGAAGAGAACATGACAGCACAAAGATCACGCATCAGGCCTCTGTCATCCTCAGAGGGAAGAACAAGGACAGAATCTGGAAACCGAACTAACGTGCCAAGTGCATGCCCCAGCCAAGCGGACTCTTGCAAGCACCCAGATAACGTGAAGGCACTGGCGCAAAGGGACTCTTAATGGTCAAAAATGGCTACAGGTCGTATATTTTGTATTAATGTTTAAGTTATCGGGCTTAGGGGTGGGGATATTGCCCTATCTTGTTATCTCATTTCATCTTGTTCTTATTGCTTGTAGATAGATACTGTTATCTTCCTGTTATCTTATTGTTGTATTGCAAAATACTCTCATACCACTTTATTTTAGGTTCACCTGTGAAACTAACTGAGTCCTCCTCCACTGCTTCTTAGCTACACGGACGTGACAACTCTGCTTATACGAACAGACAAGTCCTCACACCCACGACGTAAACACACCTAATCACCTGATTGGGACCCGACCAAAGATATGCATCTTAAAAAGGTATTTGACATCCCCCATTCACAGGCTAGAGTCACAACACCGCATATCCCCCAAACATCTCAGATTAGAGAGAAAAGTAACATGACAGACCAAAGATATTTGCAGGGACTGACCCTCTCATTGATATCCATAAACGCCAAGGGCGTTAACAGCCCCGAAAAAAGGTCAATAGCATTCCATCAATTACACAAAGCCAAAAGGGATCTACTCTTTATACAAGAGACACACTTTAAAAAGGGAAGGGAACCTAAGTATATGAACAACAAATATAAGACCTCCTTCTTGGCCTCAGGGTCGTCTAAGAAAGGGGGGTTGGAATATTCCTCAAAAACTCTGTACTCTTTCAGCCAAAGCATGTTATAAAGGACCCCAAGGGAACATACCTAATAGTGATAGGGCTTCTCTTCAACACATATGTCACGCTGGTTAATGTCTACCTGCCCAACCAGGGACAGCACCTAGTTTTTAGACAGGTCACACAGCTACTACTCGAACATATGAAAGGGGTGTTGTTCATCGCGGGCGACTTCAACCTGCCATTAGACCCCACGTGAGATACATCGACAGAGAAGACAAGCACACCAATGAAAGTTATAAAATCCATAAACTCCCAATTGCAACTACTAAAAATACATGACATATGGAGAACAGAACACCCAGATGCCACAGACTTCACATTTTACTCGCACCCACACCATACATACACCAGAATTGACTATATAGTAATGGACCAGATCTGACTGACTATGGTGGAAACAGTTGAAATACTGCCAATAACATGGTCTGACCATGCCCCAGTGAAGTGCTTGATCAACTGGTCGAGTGCACCACCGCATTTCTTTATGTGGAGGCTTGACGAAACCGCCCTAACTAACCCATTGATCTAGATGGACATTGACAAAACACTAGGGCATTTCTTTAGGGAAAACACACCCTCTGACACATCAACAGCAATGACATGGGAAGCACACAAATGCATAGTAAGGGGGGAGTTCATTAAACACAAAGCGAGAAAAATAAAAAAATGACAGACAGTTTGTGAACTCCACCCTCTCTCAAATAAGATACTGGGAAACCCAACACAAACAAAACCTGACCTCCCCAATCTTCCTAAAAAATGTAACCAAAGCCAGACATGAGCTTAACAATCACTACATTAGGGAATATCAGCACAAAGCCGCAATACTACAACAAAAATACTTTGATGTAAACAACAAATCAGGATCCTCACTGGCCAAAGCGCTAAAACGTCAGCAACTAACATCACATGTGCACGAGTTAGTGGATACAGCAGGAGACATGCACAGAGATAGCATAAAAATAGCGGAGACATTCAGACAATACTATGGAAAACTATATAACATACGGAATGACTGTGACCCGTAAGATGTAGACAGTTACCTAGAGGGGGTGACTCTACATACACTTGACACAGAAAGCGCCGAAGCTTTAGATTTACCAATCACAAAAGATGAAATTGTAACTGCCATTAAATCCATGCCAAACGGCAAGAGCCCAGGACCAGATGGTTTGGGGATTAAATACTATAAAACCATTATCCACCACCTGACTACACCACTAATATCTCTATTTAACTCATTATTAAAGGAGGGGGGTTTCCCAGACAGCATGTTAGAGACTTATATTACAGTCCTACCTAAGCAAAGCAAAAGCCCAAATAAACCAGAAAATTTTTGCCCCATTTCTCTTCTGAACTGTGACATTAAAATCTTTGCTAAGATCCTGGCCACCAGCATTAATAAATATCTACCTGCACTGATACACCTGGACCAGGTGGGGTTTGTCCCTGGGAGGGAGGCGAGGGACAACACATTAAAGGCCCTGCAATTGATGACCTATGTCCAGCAAAACAAAACCCCGTCAATCTTTGTGTCGACAGACGCAGAGAAAGCCTTTGACAGGGTACATTGGCCTTTTCTGAAAGCGGTTCTGCACAAAATGAAATTCAGCAAATCCCTTATCTCCCAAATCTTTACATTATATAGGCGCCCAACAGCACGGGTCAAGGTAAACGGACTACTATCTGATAAGTTTTACATTTATAATGGCACGAGACAGGGCTGTCCCCTCTCGCCAATCCTTTTCGCTATAACTATAGAGGCGCTGGCTCAGAAAATAAGAGAGGACACACTGATATCAGGGATCCCTGTAAACTTAAGCGAGCACAAGCTCGCGCTTTACGCGGATGATGTCCTAGAGGTGTTCGGGGACTATGGTCGGGTATCAAATTTTCACCTTAATACAACTAAATCTGAGCTGCTGAATATTACATATGACCCCAATGTTCTATCAGAGACACTTCAAGACTGCCCTCTTCGAACACAACAGATTAAAATGAGGTATTTAGGCATACACTTATCACCAGACCCACAGGTATTATTTCAAGCCAACTACAAAACACTGGAACACACGCTGGTATCAGACCTTTCTATTTGGAAAAAGAAGACAATTTCATGGGTAGGTAGAATTAACGTTGTCAAAATGAACGTAGTCCCAAGGATATTATACTTACTCCAGACCACCCCAATTCCTCTGCCAACAAATTACCTACATAAACTACAAAACATACTGGAACAATACATTTGGGGAAACATTAGGCCAAGGATAGTAAAGAGAACTCTATATCTCCCTAGAGAAAGAGGGGGCCTTGGAGTCATCAACATATATACTTACAAACAAGCCACCACATTACAGAGATTACTAGATTGGTGCTATAATGACCCCAACATGAATGGGTGCAGCTGGACTGTGACATCCTTGCCACAAGAAATGCAGGCCTTCAGGCCTGGGTTTCAGAGAAACACAGATCCCCAGCCACCTCCACATATCCATTACTAATAGACTTTTACACGTACTGGGATAAAATCCAACACACTTCCACAAATATTTCCTCCACACACGCACCACTAACCCCAATGTATCAGAACCCTGAAATGCCTTGGAACTGTCAGCCGAGGGATGTGGACTCAGGGTCTTCCTTCGGCGATATGACACTCTCATCCCTCTTAGAAGGGGAAAAACTTGCACCACTAGCAGACATACAAGAAACAGTATTAGAGACGCATATGAATTGGTTGGCACACTCACAGATTAACCACTTCCTCGCAGTGCACCGTTCTAAAGGTTTGTTTACGAGGCAGAAAACAGCCTTTGAAAACTTGTGCACACAAGACACCCCCACGGCCCACGCTATCTCACTGACATATAAATTACTAATAATGGAGGACATCAATACCCTCCCCACATATGTAAGGGCATAGGAAAAAGAACTACAAATGGAGATAGAAAATACAGAATACCAAAAAAGCCTTGGTTTCTGTGCGAGTACAGGAGGCAAGCTATAAGTTTATATCAAGATGCTATTTCACACCTAGCAGGTTACACTGCATTTACAAGACAGCATAAGGAAGGTGCTGGAGAGATTGCAGGGAAGAGGGCACGCCAGCACACATTTGGTGGTCCTGCCCCAAACTTGACTTGTACTGGGTGAATGTCTTCCACCACATAGCACTCAAAATAGGTCCTGTTCCTGTCACTACCTAAACTAGAGACCAAACAGAGCAGGGCATTACTCCTGGTCATGTTGAATAGTGCCAAAATGCTTATCCCAAAACATTGGAAAACAAAGATAGTACCATCCA
>NC_069500.1:47181581-47349081 GCF_027579735.1 Bombina bombina
GTTCCTTCAAAACCGTTTGACCATCAGACATGCCTCGATCCCAGCAACATAATGCAGCTATGTTGTTAGAAAGTAGTTACCTGCGCTTTATTCCTAAACTTATATGAAAAAGGATATTTTTTAGTAGTGTAGTCACATAGGTGAATCCTACACGAATACATTTTCATATGTGATACATTTAAAATCATTTGAATTTCCACACCTTTAGTTTGCTTTGCAACCTACGCAGACCATCCCTAAAGAGAGCAGGGGTGGGATTTTTTAAATCTTAGCTATTCTGAAAGCAGTGCTCTCAAGAGCACATCATGAAAGTCCTAATCTAAAAACAAATAATCAGTAAATACATTAAAACAAACAAAAAATAAATATAAGTTAAAGGGACACTGAACCCAGATTTTTTTCTTTTGTAATTCAGAAAGAGCATGCAATTTTAAGCACCTTTCTAATTTACTCCTATTATCAATTTTTCTTTGTTCTCTTGCTATTATTATTTGAAAAAGAAGGTATCTAAGCTTTTTTTTTTTTTGGTTTTAGTACTCTGGACAGCACTTTTTTATTTGTGGATGAATTTATCCACCAATCAGCAAGGACAACCCAGGTTGTTCACCAAAAATGGGCTGGCATCTAAACTTACATTCTTGCATTTCAAATAAAGATACCAAGAGAATGAAGAAAATTTGATAATAGGAGTAAATTAGAAAGTTGCTTAAAATTTCATGCTCAATCTGAATCACGAAAGACAATTTTTGGGTACAGTGTCCCTTTAAGAGCTAATTCTATGTATTAGAAGAATAAAAAAGAATGTCTTGGGCCAAACTGAGACATGGGGCTCTAATTATGAAGCTGTGATTTCATCCTCGGCGCCCTACTGATGCATGTGTCTGCAATGCTAGTTAAAGTGATTGCAAACTTCAGTACATTACTGCCCAGTATATAAAAGTAATGTTTAAAACAGGGGCACTTAACCTCTTAAGGACATATGACGGAATTTTTCCGTCATAAAACAATTGAGCAAACTGAAAGCTGTGTCCTTAAAGGGTTAAATTCGTTAACATTTTGAAAGCTGCTTCATTTTTTAAATATTTACCAATGAGTTATGGTAAACATGCCATCGTCCCCTCCACCCGCATCTCATACTGTATTTAGGAGATCGATGATGAATCCTCCTCCAATCATTGCTTCTCCCACAAGCTGGACGCGATGAGGAGCGGTGGTATGTTTACCATAACTTTCAAAATGTTAATAAATTAAAGTGCCCCTGTTTTAAATATTACTTTTATACACTGGGCAGTAATGTATTAACGTTTACAATCACTTTAAGAAGCAGCGATCTCAAGGGTGGTGGAGTTAAATCATCCTAGTCAGATCCAATTGGCATGATTGACCAGAGTGATGGACACTACAAGAATGGGGGGGGGGGACTGCACAAGCATTTGCTTATGCAATGATTCCCACTCACAGCGATGCAGGGTAGACATGTTCATGGAAATTAACCTTCTCTGCCCAGCATTTGAGAAACAAGCCAAAAAATAAAATAAAAAAATAAGGTACTCAGATAAGGGCATAGGTTTAGGTAATCATAGATGTACAAAGTATATTAATATACCAGAGTTGGTTATGCAAAACTGGGGAATTGGTAATAAAGGAAATATCTATCTTTGTAAATAAAAGCAATTTTCAAGCAGACTGTCCCTTTAAAGTAATTAACTATTTGCTCAGTTCTGTTTCCCATTTATGTAATTTCTACTAGGTGCCCTGGTGAAAGGTTGATGTTATAAAACAAATAGACATTAATTTCTGTGCATTCCACTCTTTAGGTTCTGTTGCATCCAATGTAGTTATACAGCAAGTTGCAACTCCAGAACAAATGTCTGATTGATCCTTAAAATACTCTAAGCCTGTTTTTTTTCCTGCAACAACCAATGTATCTAGGAAGAGGTATGTATGTGACTAAGGTGTGTAATTTTACACATGGTTTTTAAATAGACAGTAATTGTAATATAGCTTTTAATTTATGTGTAGTAAAATAATCTTGTGATATACTTTCCTTCTTTATTTAGTTCTTTTTGGGAATACACACTGAAGACTTCTCAAAGCTAATGCTATTATTTAGTGTACTGTATCTGCATCTAATTTGCCTCGGATGATAGCAACCATAATGACTGTGGTCAGCCTTGTCTATTTTATAATGGGTTGGTTCCTTAAAATTAAAGAATAGGTGTGTGGAGTTTGACTATTGAAGAACCACTCCCACAAACAACCAAGCTATAATTTTGTTTCTAAATTGTTTTAACTTGGCTGATGTTATTCTATAGTAAATCAACTGAAATGTCTCTTAATAACATTTTATGCAGATTTGCCTATACATTTGATTTTGCCTTTAAAGTTGATTAAATGGGTATGTAAATGAAAAAAACTTTAATTTCTGCATTAAACCTACTGTAGAGATTATTTTTTTAAATAATCTGATTTGTCTTGGTAACATACTGTATAGCAGCCTATGTTAAATATGTTTAATTTATGACATCTCAAGATAAACTCATTCTAAGTAAAAAAAGAAAGTATATTTCCTAGAGTAACTAATGTTGCTTTTAATAAGCATGTACATTTTCTCTTTTCTTATTAATTAAATTTACAGTTTTAAGACTTCAAGTCCATCGAGATAATTTTTTACCAACGCAAGATTGTAACGACCTAAAGCAAAAAGATTACTTTTTTTTTGTTTATCCTGGAAATAAAACTGTCCTTTTTTTCATTTTCTACATCAATTGCAAGCCTTGGTTGAAGATTCATTCAAATATAAAACTTTAAAAAAAATTCAAATAAAAATTCATATATGTGAATATGGTGGTGGGTATAGGACTTTACTAAAGTTTGCAAAATTAAAAAAATGTGTATTTTGAGATATAGAAAAACTGTGTCAGGAGATCTAAGTGTGACATCTAAAAAGTACCAGAGAACGGCATTTAATAAATTACTTCTTCTACCATTGACTTTTATGGGGCGCATTAAAGAAAAAACCCTAACAGTTATCACTCGCGCGTTAACACGAAGGTAGTTATGAATACTTCAAATTGTAATTGTAATTGGATTGTTGTTTTTATTTGAAATACATATTTATATATAGATATATGTGTATTTATATATATATATATATATATATATATATATATTGTTACCAATGCTCCAGGGTATTCTGGGTGAGAAATTAGATATGCAATATCTCAGGCTTTTTGCTTCTGATACTGTGTTAAAACACAGCAGTCCACTATTGGGGTAAGTTCAGCAGAAACAATACTACTTCTGGACAGTTGTTTCATTCTTAATAGAGCTCATCAGCGGGATATTTTTTTGTATTTTTATTTTTGCTGCTAAGTGAAACTTATTCAATATATATATATAGCAATGAAAAAAATGGCTGCACTCGCTGGTCCTTTAAATAAATATCTTTATTTGTGTGATGTTTCAGGGACCGTATCCCCTTCCTCAGACAGAGAACACATACAAAATGTATCCTTTTATGCAAACAAACACCAATGAAAGCACAAACCCCACCCCCAAAGTGAAAAAAAACGCCAAAGGTTGCCATAGCATCCTCCCAAACAATGTATACACCCACACAGCTCCCCCAATGAATAGGAGAGTAAACAAAAATAAAAATCAATAACAGATCTCATTGATACATCTAAACAGAATCTAGCAACTAAAGTATATCTTCAGTTATATGTGATCAAATTCATAGTTTACATATGCTACCACCTACTCTATAGCTGTTATAGAATAAAGGCTTACATGTTACTGACATACATATACTCTGCACATTGCAAAAAAAAAAGCGCCCTCATATTCATGCTTCAGATCATTATGTTAATGTAAAAATCCTCATATTAATAAGCCTACAGTCCATATCGGACACTTACAAATAAACAGTATAAGGTAAAAGCGCTGCATTAACATACCTAACAGAGCTGAGACACGGACCACACATACGAGCAAGCCAAGGGGCAGCGCTATCAGTGTAGCACCCGGAAGCAGCATCTGGTACGTCACTACGCTACCAGATTTAAACAAACCACCAGCTGTCAACCCGGAGAAACACAAATATTGCCAAAGTCATTTCACTATTCCATACATCTCATGTCAGAGAGACAATGCTCATTCAAATCACGGCTCAAACCTATGTCACGAATTTCATGATTACACATTGTGCATATAAACTGTTGAGCGATACCATAATAGCACCGACAGATAATAATTTGAAAACTATCAAAAGTGGTATTTTTTAAAGGGGGGTTAATAGCCTAGCATAAGTGCCATATGTGTTGTAGTTAATATATAATGGCACCGTGTACCCAAATGTAAAGAAGATACTAAATGCCACTGATTTTGCCTTTTGGATGGTATTCAGCCGGTATGTCCATTTGGCTTCAATTTGGAGTAGGATTCTGTTTCTATCCCCACCCCTTTTCAATGGGGGAACGTGGTCTATGAGGACAAAGCGTAGATCAGTAGGATTATGTCCAGCCTCCAGGAAGTGCCTAGCGACCGGTTGGTCACTCTTTTGATCCTTAATTGCTGCTCTAATGGCCGAACGGTGATTCGCCATCCGGGTTCGGGCGTCATCAGATGTTTTGCCCACATAGAACTTTGCACAGCTGCAACTCAGTAAGTAGATGACAAATGTTGTAGTACATGTCAACCGATGTCTTATCGTGAACTTTTTCTTCTTGTGGGGATGGCTAAATGTAGCTCCTGGAAGCATGGAATTGCACGTGGTGCATCCTATGCACCAATAACATCCAAGCTTTGTTGGTTGGAGACAAGTGTGTTGTTGGTAACAGTGACTCGGATCTGTCTTCATGAGAAGGTCCCTCAAGCTGGTATTCCTTTTGTAGCCCACCCTAGGGGGTGCCCAATTGGATAGCGGTAGATTTGGGTCACTTTGCATGATGTGCCAATGGCGTCGAAGACTCACCCCAGTAGTTCTTAAATCAGGTGTATACTTGGTGACAAAAGTCATCCGTGGGTTCCTATCATCATCTTTCTTCGGATTAGCCAAATTGGCCACTGTGCATTTTTCTTTTGCTTGTTTAATAAATTTTGGATTGTATCCTCTATCCAGAAATTTGTTACTCATTAGCTCCAATTGTAGATTTTGGTTGGAGTCATCACTGTTGTTCCTAATGACCCTTGTCATTTGGGTTTGGGGTATGGCTTGTAATAATGCCGTAGGATGACAAGTAGTAGCATGGAGCAGTGCATTTCTATCAGTTGGTTTCTGATATAATGTATTGCCAAGTTTATTACCTACTTTAAAGATCCTTAGATCCAAAAAGTCCACTGACTCGGTATTGTGTACAATCTTAAGCTTCACAGGAGTGTCTAATTGGTTCAGGGAAGTAAACCATTCGATAAGGTCCTGTTCAGACCCTGCCCAAATCAGGAACAGGTCGTCTATGTACCTTTTGTAAAATATTACCTTCGTTTTAAGTTGTATCATCATTACTGTGCGTTCAAAATCTACAATTGGAGCTAATGAGTAACAAATTTCTGGATAGAGGATACAATCCAAAATGTATTAAACAAGCAAAAGAAAAATGCACAGTTGCCAATTTGGCTAATCCAAAGAAAGATGATGATAGGAACCCACGGATGACTTTTGTCACCAAGTATACACCTGATTTAAGAACTACTGGGGTGAGTCTTCGACGCCATTGGCACATCATGCAAAGTGACCCAAATCTACCGCTATCCAATTGGGCACCCCCTAGTGTGGGCTACAAAAGGAATACCAGCTTGAGGGACCTCCTCATGAAGACAGATCCGAGTCACTGTTACCAACAACACACTTGTCTCCAACCAAAAAAGCTTGGATGTTATTGGTGCATAGGATGCACCACGTGCAATTCCATGCTTCCAGGAGCTACATTTAGCCATCCCCACAAGAAGAAAAAGTTCACGATAAGACATCGGTTGACATGTACTACAACATTTGTCATCTACTTACTGAGTTGCAGCTGTGTGAAGTTCTATGTTGGCAAAACATCTGATGACGCCCGAACCCGGATGGCGAATCACCGTTCGGCCATTAGAGCAGCAATTAAGGATCAAAAGAGTGACCAACCGGTCGCTAGGCACTTCCTGGAGGCTGGACACAATCCTACTGATCTACGCTTTGTCCTCATAGACCACGTTCCCCCATTGAAAAGGGGTGGTGATAGAAACAGAATCCTACTCCAAATTGAAGCCAAATGGACATACCGGCTGAATACCATACAACCATATGGACTAAATTCAATGCTGGATTGGCATTGCTCTTTCTAACACTCATTTGATGGGTTGTCTAATGTTCCACTATGTCTGAGAGTCCATGAGCCTTTTTCTTTTGAGAGTCCATGAGCCATTGGAAGTCGGTGGGTCCACTGATTCATCTACCACCCACTTAATTATAGGGTAGGAATTATACTAGTTATATATGGAAATTTATCAGTTTAATGTCATCTGTGCCATTATATATTAACTGCAACACACATGGCACTTATGCTAGGCTATTAACCCCCCTTTAAAAAATACCACTTTTGATAGTTTTCAAATTATTATCTGTCGGTGCTATTATGGTATCGCTCAACAGTTTATATGCACAATGTGTAATCATGAAATTCGTGACATAGGTTTGAGCCGTGATTTGAATGAGCATTGTCTCTCTGACATGATATGTATGGAATAGTGAAATGACTTTGGCAATATTTGTGTGTCTCCGGGTTGACAGCTGGTGGTTTGTTTACATCTGGTTGCGTAGTGACGTACCAGATGCTGCTTCCGGGTGCTACACTGATAGCGCTGCCCCTTGACCTGCTCGTATGCGTGGTCCGTGTCTCAGCTCTGTTAGGTATGTTAATGCAGCGCTTTTACCTTATACTGTTTATTTGTAAGTGTCCGATATGGACTGTAGGCTTATTAATATGAGGATTTTTACATTAACATAATGATCTGAAGCATGAATATTAGGGCGCATTTTTTTTGCAATGTGCAGAGTATATGTATGTCAGTAACATGTAAGCCTTTATTCTATAACAGCTATAGAGTAGGTGGTAGCATATGTAAACTATGAATTTGATCACATATAACTGAAGATAGACTTTAGTTGTTAGATTCTGTTTAGATATATCAATGAGATCTGTTATTAGGTGGCCATGCAACATGTTGCAGGACAACCTATTGTTATTGTCAGGATTATTATTATTATTATTATTATTTTTTTTTATTATTATTATTATTATTATTATTCCGCCACTTATTCTATTGCCCATAACTTTTGAACTGCTAAAGCAAAGCTCTTGAAATCAGGTATGCTGGTACAGCCTATTGCTCTGCTACATCTCATGCAATATTGAACTCATAGGTCATAAGGTTACGCAGCCATATTGTTTTTTGCGACAAATTTCGAGAAATACTTACTAATCTTGATCTCTGGAACTGCTAATGTTACAACTTTGAAACTTGCTGTGCTCAGTGCTGCTATGAACTACATTTGCCATTGCTCAACAGAAGTGCCTTGGTCACATGATGTAGCAGCCATCTTGCATTTTGCGAAAATCTTTAAACATCTTCTTCTCTTAAACCGCTTAGTGCAATAAAGCGCAATTTTGCACATATGCTCCATGCATGGTCCTCTACCAAGTTTGTTAAAATTGCGATTTTTCCATAATCAACATGGCTGCTGTGAGAAATTAACCTTTTTATCGCCATTTAATTGCGTAATTTTGTACTTTATACATTAGTTTTACAATATTTAACAATATTACAGTGTAATAGACACATGATTACACATAGTCATAACCCTTAAAGACAATATTGCAGTTAAAATTCGCATTGCGCAGTCACCTTCGTGAAATAAAACATTTGCAAATTTTTAATGAAACTTAGGCAAATTGTAGAGATCTATAGTGAGCATTAGTATGTGCAATTTGAAAGCCATACATTGCATAGCTTGGCGGCCATTTTGTTTCGTATGCGCCATTTTTAAAAACTATAAAAATCTTCTTCTCCGAAACCACTTATAGAAAAGACTTGAAATTTTGTTTATAGAGTTATCTTACGAATAACATTCAGATTTGTTCAAGAGAAGTTCATACGTCATGTGGTTTGGCAGCCATTTTGAATTGTTCAAAATTGCTTAACGATATTTTTAAATTAATAATAAAACAAAAACCGTTTTACAAAAATGCTTTATTTTTGCCATGTTTACTGACATCTATAGTGAGCACTATTGTGCATAATATGGAGGCTGTATATCTTTCAATCGGGCAGCCATCTTGGTTTACGGAAAAATTTTGAAAGTCTATTTTCTCTGCAACCGCTTATGTAAGAACTATGAAATTTGCTGTACAGTCTTATATTGTGACCTAGATTCAAAATTGCTCATTAGGAGAGAATCAGTCACATGATGCAGCAGCAATATCGGTTTTCTGTTTATCGTAATTATTTGTAATTCAATACTGCCTCTTTTGAGTCAATTGCTCACAAAACACAAATTACTTATGCTAAACTCTTGAAATCAGGTATGCTGGTACACCCTATTGCAATGCTACATCTCATGCAACATTGAACTCATAGGTCATATGGTTAGGCAGCCATTTTGTTTTTTGCGACAAATTTCGAGAAACGCTTAAAAATATTCAGCTCTGGAACTGCTTATGTTACAACGTTAAAATTTGCTTTGCTCAGTGCTGCTATGACCTAGATTTGCCATTGCTCAACAGAAGTGCCTTGGTCACATGATGTAGCAGCCATCTTGCATTTTGCAAAAATCTTTAAACATCTTCTTCTCTTAAACCGCTTAGTGCAATAAAGCGCAATTTTGCACATATGCTCCTTGCAAGGTCCTCTACCAAGATTGATAAAATTGCGATTTTTCCATAATCAACATGGCTACTGTGAGACATTAACCTTTTTATCGCCATTTAATTGCGTAATTTTGAACTTTATAGATTAGTTTTACAATGTTTAACAATATTACAGTGTAATAGACACATGATTACACATAGTCATAACCCTTAAAGACAATATTGCAGTCAAAATTCGCATTGCGCAACCGCCTTCATGAAATAAAACATTTGCAAATTTTCATGAAACTTCTGCAAATTGTAGAGGTCTATAGTGAGCATTAGTATGTGCAATTTGAAAGCCATACATTGCATAACTTGGCGGCCATTTATTTTCATATGTGCCATTTTTACAAACTGTAAAAATCTTCTTCTCCGAAACTGCTTATGGGACAGACTTGAAATTTTGTTTATAGAGTTATCTCATGACTAACATTCAGATTTGTTCAAGAGAAGTTGATACGTCATGTGGTTTGGCAGCCATTTTGAATTGTTCAAAATTGCTTAACGATATTTTTAAACTAATAATGAAACAAAAACCGTTTTACAAAAATGCTTTATTTTTGCCATGTTTATTGACATCTATAGTGAGCACTATTGTGCGTAATATGGAGGCTGTATATCTTACGATTGGGCAGCCATCTTGGTTTACGCGAAAATTTCGAAAGTCTATTCTCTGCAACTGCTTATGTAAGAACTGTGAAATTTGCTGTACAGTCTTATATTGTAACCTAGCTTCACAATTGCTCATTAGGAGAGAATCAGTCACATGATGCGGCAGCAATATCGGTTTTATGTTTATCGTAATTATTTGTAATTCATTACTGCCTCTTTTGAGTCAATTGCTCACAAAACACAAATTACTTATGCTAAACTCATGAAATCAGGTATGCTGGTACAGCCTATTGCAATGCTTTATCTCATGCAATATTGAACTCATAGGTCATAAGGTTATGGAGCCATATTGTTTTTTGCGACAAATTTCGAGAACTGCTTCATAATCTTTAGCCCTGGAACTGCTTATGTTGCAACTTTGAAACTTGCTGTGCTTAGTGCTGCTATGCCCTAGATTTGCCATTGCTCAACAGAAGTGCCTTGGTCACATGATGTAGCAGCCATCTTGCATTTTGCAAAAATTTAAACATCTTCTTCTCTTAAACCGCTTAGTGCAATAAAGCGCAATTTTGCACATATGCTCCTTGCAAGGTCCTCTACCAAGTTTGTTAAAATTGCGATTTTTCCATAATCAACATGGCTGCTGTGAGACATTAACCTTTTTATCGCCATTTAATTGCGTAATTTTGCACTTTATACATTAGTTTTACAATGTTTAACAATATTACAGTGTAATAGACACATGATTACACATAGTCATAACCCTTAAAGACAATATTGCAGTTAAAATTCGCATTGCGCAATCGCCTTCGTGAAATAAAACATTTGCACATTTTCATGAAACTTCTGCAAATTGTAGAGGTCTATAGTGAGCATTAGTATGTGCAATTTGAAAGCCATACATTGCATAGCTTGGCGGCCATTTTGTTTCGTATGTGCCATTTTTACAAACTATAAAAATCTTCTTCTCCGAAACCGCTTATGGGACAGACTTGAAATTTTGTTTATAGAGTTATCTTATGACTAACATTCAGATTTGTTCAAGAGAAGTTGATACGTCATGTGGTTTGGCAGCCATTTTGAATTGTTCAAACTTGCTTAACGATATTTTTAAATTAATAATAAAACAAAAACCGTTTTACAAAAATGCTTTATTTTTGCCATGTTTATTGACATCTATAGTGAGCACTATTGTGCGTAATATGGAGGCTGTATATGTTACGATCGGGCAGCCATCTTGGTTTACGCGAAAATTTCGAAAGTCTATTTTCTCTGCAACCGCTTATGTAAGAACTGTGAAATTTGCTGCACTGTCTTATATTGTGACCTAGATTCAGAATTGCTCATTAGGAGAGAATCAGTCACATGATGCGGCAGCAATATTGGTTTTATGTTTATCGTAATTATTTGTAATTCAATACTGCCTCTTTTGAGTCAATTGCTCACAAAACACAAATTACTTATGCTAAACTCTTGAAATCAGGTATGCGGGTACAGCCTATTGCAATGCTTTATCTCATGCAATATTGAATTCATAGGTCATAAGGTTACGCAGCCATATTGTTTTTTGCGACAAATTTCGAGAACTGCTTAATAATCTTTAGCCCTGGAACTGCTTATGTTGCAACTTTGAAACTTGCTGTGCTTAGTGCTGCTATGACCTAGATTTGCCATTGCTCAACAGAAGTGCCTTGGTCACATGATGTAGCAGCCATCTTGCATTTTGCGAAAATCTTTAAACATCTTCTTCTCTTAAACCGCTTAGTGCAATAAAGTGCAATTTTGCACATCCTTGCAAGGTCCTCTACCAGGTTTGTTAAAATTGCGATTTTTCCATAATCAACATGGCTGCTGTGAGACATTAACCTTTTTATCGCCATTTAAAAGCGTAATTTTGCACTTTATACATTAGTTTTACAATATTTAACAATATTACAGTGTAATAGACACATGATTACACATAGTCATAACCCTTAAAGACAATATTGCAGTTAAAATTCGCATTGCGCAATCGTCTTCGTGAAATAAAACATTTGCAAATTTTCAGGAAACTTCTGCAAATTGTAGAGGTCTATAGTGAGCATTAGTATGTGCAATTTGAAAGCCATACATTGCATAGATTAGCGGTCATTTTGTTTCATATACACTGTTTTTAAAAGCTACAAAAATCTTCTTCTCCTAAACCGCTTATGGCACAGACTTGAAATTTTGTTTACAGAGTTATGTTATGACTAACATTCAGATTTGTTCAAGAGAAGTTGATAGGTCATGTGGTTTGGCAGCCATTTTGAATTGTTCAAAAACGCTTAACGATATTTTAAAATTATTAATTAAACAACAACCGTTTTACAAAAATGCTTTATTTTTGCCATGTGTATCGACATCTATAGTGAGAACTATTGTGCATAATATGGAGGCTTTATATTATATGATCTGGCAGCCATTTTGTTTTATGCGAAAATTTTGAAAATCTATTTTCTCTGCAACCACTTATGTTAGAACTGTGAAACTTGCTGTATAACCTTATATCGTGACCTAGATACACAGTTGTTCACGTTGATGGAATTAGTTACAAGCTGTGGCAGCCATATTGATTTACGTGAAAATTTTGAAAATGTGATTTCCTTGCAACCGCTTATGTTAAATCTTTGAAATTTGCTGTATAGCTATATATTGTGACTTAGCAGCTTGTATGCCATTGCAAAGTCAATGCGCATGGCCACCTCTATCGCTGCTTGCAGCTATATTTGATTTTTATTTTTGTTTACTCTCCTATTCATTGGGGGAGCTGTGTGGGTGTATACATTGTTTGGGAGGGTGCTATGGCAACCTTTGGCAGTTTTTTCACTTTGGGGGTGGGGTTTGTGCTTTCATTGGTGTTTGTTTGCATAAAAGGATACATTTTGTATGTGTTCTCTGTCTGAGGAAGGGGATACGGTACCCGAAACGTCACACAAATAAAGATATTTATTTAAAGGACCAGCTAGTGCAGACATTTGTTCATTGCTATTATTCACCCTTTGCATGCACCCTGGCAGATGAAATTTGGAAGTGAGAGTGCTCTCCTGCTGTTTAAATTTATATATATATATATATATATATATATATATATATATATATATATATATATACAGTACATATATATATATATATATATATATATATATATATCTTTAAATATATATATATATATATATATATATATATATATGATTTAAAAAAGTAAATCTATAGCTATACATTTATATGAATATATACAGGTATAGATATACATAGATGTATATACAGTATATATTTAAAAATAAAAATAACTTTTTTCTTTTAAGTGAAGAACATTGCAATTTTCAGTATTTATGTTAAATGAGATATATATATATATATATATATATATATATATATATATATATATATACCAAAAGCACCAAAAACGAGGGCCATCAGGAACAATAAACCAAATGGTTTTATTCAAGAAGTACAGGTGATGCACTAAACTGTGTACAAGGTTAGGTGGTGCGGATCTGACGCGTTTTGTGCATGCTGAGTGCACTTCATCAGAGATACAGTATATATCTATATATATATATAGTTCCACACATGAATCTGCCCTCCTGTTGCTACCACCTGGGTGCATACTCAGCAATATACCAATCAAGTAACAGTAACACCACAGAATTTATCGCCAAATAATGTCAAGTTTATTTTGACATTTTGGAGAACACAATCCCCTTTTTCAATGAGACAGAAATGTGTGCAAAGAGGGTACAAGTCAACTGTAATTAACCCTTTCATGGAACAGATTAAGGGACAAACTCAGAGTGATATGCTCCACAAAGCTCAGAGAAATGATGAGAGTGATCAGCAGATGATTATGACTACAACATTTGCTCCTAACACAGCAAAAATAGGACGGATACTCAATAAACATTGGCACATATTATCTACTAACCCAAAGCTGAGCTTTGCACGAATGGTAACTCCAATGATGGGTTGTAAACGCAATGCCAACTTAAGGGACGTGGTGGTTCAGACTGATCCGGATAATTGCTATACCACGAGAAGGTGATCAAACACAAAGGATGCTATAAATGTCTGAACTGTACTACATACAATAGCATAAGTGCCACCAGAAGTTTTAATCATCAACACAATAACAGGGAATATCTTATTCAGCATTCTATCACCTGTACAATAGAGTATGTGGTGTATATGCTTTTTTTGCCAGTGAGGGAAACATTACTTTGGCAAAACCAAAGGGACCATCAGGGAATTTATGGCTAACCACAGGATGGCAATCAGAAAGGCCATCAAGAATGGATATTCGAAAAAAAACAGTTGCTCGCCACTGGATGGAGGCGAAACACACAGAGGCATCTCTTAAAGTGATTCTCATAGATCACATCCCTAAACCTGCCAGAGGTGGAAACCAATACAAAATGCTCCTCAAAAGAGAAGCAGAATGGATTTTTAAACGTGACACTATTTCTCCCAAGGGACTGAACTCTATGCCAGATATGGGTTACATAATGTAATACCTACACTATAGGCTTATGGTTTGGTTGACTATGTCTATAACATGGGATCTTGTGTGATGGTTATTTGGGTCTTTGGATGTCAGAGAATGTTTGGAGACCCTAATATATCTATACTCAATACTACCATGTGTTACATCGTGGTTTCATAGACCCTTGTGTACACAAGCATGGTTGAGATCTATAAATACATCTCAGGTTGGCAACCAGTCACCAACCAGGCCTAGTCAGTTGAATACTGATAAAATTAAAAGTAGCACTCTGAGAGTAATGTGTATGAGGTAAGATGGTTTCACCAATATTGTGCATGACACTATGTTCATGATGTGGATTAATCAATACTGAATATTTGGTTACATAGAATACATGGACTAACTTTGGTATAAACTGCATGAAGTTTTACATCAATCAATCAATCAATTTATGTTTATAGTTATGGGTAACTGTTTGATACACAAATGCATATTTTATGTGAAGTGTAGGTGGCCAGAACACCCAGATCAGGGAGTTTTTAGTTAAACACATGAGCATACATGTTGTAGATAGAAGCAACCATCCAGAGATGTAACTTTTGGATTTTTTGCAATTTCTCTTACCTTGGGATGAATTTGCTGGGACGTCCAATCCTGGGAAGATTGGCTGTCTTGAATGTTTTCCACTTGTGAATAATCTTCTCACTGTAGAATGATGGACTTGAATTTGTTTGGAAATAGCCTTATAAACCTTCCCAGATTGATGGGCAGCAACAATTGCTTCTTTAAGATCATTGCTAATGTCTTTCCTCCTTAGCATTGTGTTAAAACTCACATGAATGCTAAAGACAAACAAACGTCTAAAATGTGGGCTTTTATTGAGGTGGTCACACTTGCTAATAATTAATTAATGAAGGGCATTTGATTAGCAACACCTGGTTGCTACTTATCCTTTAAATTCATATGGAAGCACTTAGGGTGTACTTAGTTTTCACACATGACCTCCATTTTGGCTTTATTTTTGTTAAATAAATCATGACTCAGTGTAATATGTCATGTGTTGTTGTTCATCTGAGGTTGTATTACCTAATTTAAGACCTGCTAAGGACCAGATAATTGTTATTATGTCCTCATCATATGGAAAACCATATAATTCAAAAAGGGTGTACTTTCTTCTTCACATGACATCTTTAGACATGTATATGTATGTATCTCTGTGTTAAAGCTCTTTTTTTTCCTTACACCTGAGACCTCATATCTTTTAACTTTTTTTATGCAATATGTTATTTGAATACTTTAACAGAGTTTAACAGTACTTTGTAATGTATTTTTGATGTGTTTTGTAACACTTCTCCCCCCCGCAAAATAATTAACCAGAGCTCTGAGGACACAGTTATCGTTTTACCGTAACTCGTGATTGCGCTCAAGCGATCGCATTTACTTTCAACTTGTAATACGAGTGGAAAGAGCCATGATATACCCCTTATTGCTTGCGCGTAAATGTTAGTGCTCCACTTGTAATCTGGCCCTATATATACATTTTTGTGCACATTTTGTTGTACAATTTTCACATATGATATATTCATAAAATAACATTATAGTTTCAATTTCATGGGTCCTCTGAAAAAGCCCCAACATGCTATGTGTGTGGGTTTTTCACAGAAAAATCGCCTCCAGTGGGGATTAAATGTGAGCAGCTTCTAAAATTCCAAAACAGAACAGCACAGGTGTGGAAATGGCTCAGCAGTTAAAGAGTTAAATGAAATTATTAAATCACGTTTTTAACATATACTGTACATTTTCTGTTGGAAAATCAAGGCCTAGATTACAGATTGAGAGCAAAAATTCAAGCAATATAGAGCATTTATTCCTTTGGCACTCAATATATTGCGCTTAAACACTGCTTGCATTTTTGCGTTGCTATTAAAAGTGGATGGTTAATATTTTTTTTATTTTGAAGAAATTTTTTTTTGTTTATTTCTGCGATTCAAAAATGGAATAAACAATAACATGATTGGGAACACAATTATTATTCACATTATGAAGATGAAGTCCATTTGTAGCATTCAAGAGTGAGTCCATATAAAAGTTCGAGAGAATGCTGTTTTTAGGGCTCCGCCTTCATATGAATATGTAAAGTTCCCAGAGTTGTGAGCTATCTATTTCCAGAATTTTTTCCCTTTTACAACAAATAAAACTAATAATAATAAACAATAAACAGTTATAGTTTCTATGTTATTCTGTTTTCTCTTTAGTCAAGATTTTAGTGCGTACATGTAGCTTTAGCTGAACAATATATCCAGTGTTTTTGTAAAATGTCATCTGATAGTAACGTCTGAGTCTAGGATGTGATGGTCTAAAGTGATAAGTGATACTTGTTTTCACAATGGGTAAAAAGTAGGAGTCGTCTTATGTATCCTGCATATAGTAAGATAGTGTGTAGGGAGGAAGCGCGTTAATGCCTTTATGTGGGTTTGATGTCCCAGAGAAACATTATTTCTACATGGGTATCTAACTTGTTTAGTAAAAGATAATGATATCTTTCTAGTTTGAGGTTGAGATGCATTTCTTGATTCCACATTTGTCGAGTGGGGACTGACTCTTTTTTCCATATTCTCGGGATTAATTGATGTGCACTATTAATCATTATTGGCAGCAATTTAAAATGTAGTTTTGAGTTGAGTTTGGGATACTTGTGGAACAAGTATAAGATTGGATCATAGGGTAACAGAATACCAATGGTATTCTGCATATATGGTATAATAGAAGTCCAAAATGTTTGAATTTTGGGGCAATCCCACCAAATGTGGAACAGGGTGCCTTCGCCTTGACACTGTCTCCAACAGTGGTTAGCGGAGCCAGGAAAGAGACGTTTGAGTCTCTGTGGTGTGAGATATCACTTAGTTAGCAATTTGGTGTTAGTTTCTATAAGTTTAGGCATGTATGCTGACTTTTTTATAGCTGTAAAGATTGAGTGCCATTCTGTGTTTGGGATGAGAAACGGCAAATCTCTGTCCCATGCTTTGGTGAAGGTTGGCAAATCAGTTTTGCTTGGTGTGGTCAGCAGTTTATAAGTACGTGATATCGTGTGGAGACTAAGTGAGGATGAACTGCACAAAATTTCAGAGTTTGGCGGTAGCTGTGAAAACCAGCGTTAGAGGCTCCTAACGCTGGTTTTAGGCTACCGCCGGTATTTAGAGTCAGTCAGGAAAGGGTCTAACGCTCACTTTGCAGCCATGACTTTTCCATACCGCAGATCCCCTTACGTCAATTGCGTATCCTATCTTTTCATTGGGATCTTTCTAACTCCGGTATTTAGAGTCGTGTCTGAAGTGAGCGTTAGAATTCTAACGACAAAACTCCAGCCCCAGAAAATAGTCAGTAGTTAAGAGCTTTATGGGCTAACGCCAGTTTATAAAGCTCTTAACTACTGTGCTCTAAAGTACACTAACACCCATAAACTACCTATGTACTCCTAAACCGAGGTCCCCCCACATCGCCGCCACTCAATGAAAATTTTTTAACCCCTAATCTGCCGACCGCCACCTACGTTATACTTATGTACCCCTAATCTGCTGCCCCTAACACGCCGACCCCTATATTATATTTATTAACCCCTAACCTGCCCCCCACAACGTCGCTGCCAGCTACCTACAATAATTAACCCCTAATCTACCGACCGCCACCTACGTTATCCTTATGTACCCCTAATCTGCTGCCCCTAACACCGCCGACCCCTATATTATATTTATTAACCCCTAATCTGCCCCCTCAACGTCGCCTCCACCTGCCTAAACTTATTAACCCCTAATCTGCCGAGCTGACTGCACCGCTACTATAATAAAGTTATTAACCCCTAATCCGCCTCACTCCCGCCTCAATAACCCTATAATAAATAGTATTAACCCCTAATCTGCCCTCCCTAACATCGCCAACACCTAACTTCAAGTATTAACCCCTAATCTGCCGACTGGAGCTCACCGCTATTCTAATAAATGTATTAACCCCTAAAGCTAAGTCTAACCCTAACACTAACACCCCCCTAAGTTAAATATAATTTAAATCTAACAAAATAAATTAACTCTTATTAAATAAATTATTCCTATTTAAAGCTAAATACTTACCTGTAAAATAAACCCTAATATAGCTACAATATAAATTATAATTATATTATAGCTATTTTAGGATTTATATTTATTTTACAGGTAACTTTGTATTTATTTTAACCAGGTACAATAGCTATTAAATAGTTAAGAACTATTTAATAGCTAAAATAGTTAAAATAATTACAAAATTACCTGTAAAATAAATCCTAACCTAAGTTACAATTAAACCT
Organism: Bombina bombina; assembly: GCF_027579735.1. Lineage (NCBI taxonomy): Eukaryota > Metazoa > Chordata > Amphibia > Anura > Bombinatoridae > Bombina > Bombina bombina. Next base: position 47,199,919 of record NC_069500.1, read on the forward strand.
AACACTACACTATCAATAAATTAATTAAATAAAATACCTACAATTATCTACAATTAAACCTAACACTACACTAACAATAAATTAATTAAAAACAATTCCTACAAATAAATACAATGAAATAAACTAGCTAAAGTACAAAAAATAAAAAAGAACTAAGTTACAAAAAATAAAAAAATATTTACAAACATTAGAAAAAAATTACAACAATTTTAAACTAATTACACCTACTCTAAGCCCCCTAATAAAATAACAAAGACCCCCAAAATAAAAAAAATGCCCTACCCTATTCTAAATTACAAAAGTTCAAAGCTCTTTTACCTTACCAGCCCTGAACAGGGCCCTTTGCGGGGCATGCCCCAAAGAATTCAGCTCTTTTGCCTGTAAAAAAACACATACAATACCCCCCCCCAACATTACAACCCACCACCCACATACCCCTAATCTAACCCAACCCCCCCTTAAATAAACCTAACACTAAGCCCCTGAAGATCTTCCTACCTTATCTTCACCTTGCCGGGTATCACACCGATCGGTCCTGGCTCCAAAATCTTCATCCAACCCAAGCGGGGGCTAGACATCCATCATCCGGCGGCTGAAGAGGTCCAGAAGAGGCTCCAAAATCTTCATCCTATCCGGGAAGAAGAGGCGATCCAGACCGGCAACCATCTTGATCCAAGCGGCATCTTCTATCTTCATCCGATGAGGACCGGCTCCATCGTGAAGACCTCCAGCGCGGATCAATCTTCTTCCGACGACGTCCAACTGAAGAATGACAGTTCCTTTAAGGGACGTCATCCAAGATGGCGTCCCTCGAATTCCGATTGGCTGATAGGATTCTATCAGCCAATCGGAATTAAGTTAGGAAAATTCTGATTGGCTGATGGAATCAGCCAATCAGAATCAAGTTCAATTCGATTGGCTGATCCGATCAGCCAATCAGATTGAGCTTGCATTCTATTGGCTGATCGGAACAGCCAATAGAATGCGAGCTCAATCTGATTGGCTGATCGGATCAGCCAATCGGATTGAACTTGAATCTGATTGGCTGATTCCATCAGCCAATCAGATTTTTCCTACCTTAATTCAGATTGGCTGATAGAATCCTATCAGCCAATCGGAATTCGAGGGACGCCATCTTGGATGATGTCCCTTAAAGGAACCGTCATTCTTCAGTTGGACGTCGTCGGAAGAAGATTAATCCGCGCTGGAGGTCTTCACGATGGAGCCGGTCCTCATCGGATGAAGATAGAAGATGCCGCTTGGATCAAGATGGTTGCCGGTCTGGATCGCCTCTTCTTCCCGGATAGGATCAAGATTTTGGAGCCTCTTCTGGACCTCTTCAGCTGCCGGATGATGGATGTCTAGCCCCCGCTTGGGTTGGATGAAGATTTTGGAGCCAGGACCGATCGGTGTGATACCCGGCGAGGTGAAGATAAGGTAGGAAGATCTTCAGGGGCTTAGTGTTAGGTTTATTTAAGGGGGGTTTGGGTTAGATTAGGGGTATGTGGGTGGTGGGTTGTAATGTTGGGGGGGGTATTGTATGTGTTTTTTACAGGCAAAAGAGCTGAATTATTTGGGGCATGCCCCGCAAAGGGCCCTGTTCAGGGCTGGTAAGGTAAAAGAGCTTTGAACTTTTGTAATTTAGAATAGGGTAGGGCATTTTTTATTTTGGGGGTCTTTGTTATTTTATTAGGGGGCTTAGAGTAGGTGTAGGAATTGTATTTAATTAATTTATTGATAGTGTAGTGTTAGGTTTAATTGTAGCTATTGTACCTGGTTAAAATAAATACAAAGTTACCTGTAAAATAAATATAAATCCTAAAATAGCTATAATATAATTATAATTTATATTGTAGCTATATTAGGGTTTATTTTACAGTTAAGTATTTAGCTTTAAATAGGAATAATTTATTTAATAAGAGTGAATTTATTTTGTTTGATTTAAATTATATTTAATTTAGGGGGGTGTTAGGGTTAAAGTTAGACTTAGCTTTAGGGGTTAATACATTTATTAGAGTAGCAGTGAGCTCCTGTCGGCAGATTAGGGGTTAATACTTGAAGTTAGGTGTCGGCAATGTTAGGGAGGGCAGATTAGGGGTTAATACTATTTATTATAGGGTTATTGAGGCGGGAGTGAGGCGGATTAGGGGTTAATACATTTATTATAGTAGCGCTCAGGTCCGGTCGGCAGATTAGGGGTTAATAAATATAATATAGGAGTCGGCGATGTTAGGGCAGCAGATTAGGGGTACATAGGGATAATGTAGGTGGCGGGGGTGTACGGAGCGGCAGATTAGGGGTTAAAAATAATATGCAGGGGTCAGCGATAGCGGGGGCGGCAGATTAGGGGTTAATAAGTGTAAGGTTAGGGGTGTTTAGACTCGGGGTACATGTTAGAGTGTTAGGTACAGACGTAGGAAGTGTTTCCCCATAGGAAACAATGGGGCTGCGTTAGGAGCTGAACGCGGCTTTTTTGCAGGTGTTAGGTTTTTTTTCAGCTCAAACAGCCCCATTGTTTTCTATGGGGGAATCGTGCACGAGCACGTTTTTTAAGCTGGCCGCGTCCGTAAGCAACTCTGGTATCGAGAGTTGCAGTGGCGGTAAATATGCCTGTACGCTCCCTTTTTGGAGCCTAACGCAGCCATTCTGTGAACTCTCAATACCAGAGGTATTTAAAAGGTGCGGCCAGAAAAAAGCCAGCGTTAGCTACGCGGGTCGTTACTGACAAAACTCTAAATCTAGGCGTTAGGGTTTATTTTATAGGTAAGTATTTAGTTTTAAATAGGATTAATTTATTTAATTGCAGTAATTTTATTTAGATTATTTTAAATTATATTTAAGTTAGTGGGGGTTAGGGTTAGGTTAAGACTTAGGTTTAGGGGTTAATACCTTTAATATAGTAGCGGCGACGTTGGGGGTGGCAGATTAGGGGTTAATAAATGTAGGTAGGTGTCGGCGATGTTAGGGGCGGGAGATTAAGGGTTAATAAAATTTAACTAGTGTTTGCGAGGCGGGAGTGCGGCGGTTTAGGGGTTAATATATTTATTAAAGTGGCGGCGATGTCCGGTCGGCAGATTAGGGGATAATATATTTATTAAAGTGTTTCCGATGTGGGGGGGGGGGGGCTCGGTTTAGGGGTTAATGGGTAGTTTATGGGTGTTAGTGTACTTTTTAGCACTTTAGTTAAGAGCTTTATGTTCCGGCGGTAGCCCATAAAACTTTTAACTACTGACTTTTAAATGCGGTAGAAGTCTTGACAGGAGAGGGTCTACCGCTAACTTCTTCCAAGACTTGTAATACCAGCATTAGGCAAATCCCATTGAAAAGATAGGACACAATTGATGTAAGGGGATTTGCGGCAAGCTCAAGTTGCGGAAGAAAAGTGAGCGGTACACCTGTACCTGCCAGACTCTTAATACCAGTGGGCGTTAAAAAGGAACCTCTCAACGCTGCTTTTTAAGGCTAAAGCCAAACTCGTAATCTAGCCGATAGGATTTTTGGAAGTAGTGTCATTTGGCTGCACTGATTCTGCCAACCCGGGATATGGATTTAGGAGACCAATTCATAGTGTTCCAAAGTATATTCGAGGTTAGGGTGTCATAGTTCAATTTTATTAGTTCCACTTGAATTGGAGATAGATGTATGCCTAGGTATTTAAGTGAATGAGTCTTTAGCCTGAATGGGGCTATAAGTTGGAGTGATGTTAGGTCTGTCGGTGTGATATTCACCAGTAGGATATCCGATTTCTCAAAGTTGATGGAGAAATTAGAAATAGTGCCATACTTTCTAAGAATTGAGTGTGCGCCTGCAAGGGAACCTACAGGGTTTGTAAACATCACAGGGAGATCGTCGGCAAACAGGGCTAATTTATATTTTGAGGTTTTGATTTTAATGCCTTCTACGGATTTAGATGCATGTAAAATAGTAGCAAGGACCTCCATAGAGAGGATAAATAGTAAGGGTGAGAGAGGGCAGCCCTGACGGGTCCAATTTCGAATTGGGAATGAATCAGACAATAGGCCATTCACCTTAGTTTTAGCCGAGGGGATAGAATATAAGTCAGTGATTTTGGATATGAATTCTTTGGGGAGACCGAATTTGTGTAAGGTGCATGCCAGAAACGTCCAATTTAACTGGTCAAATGTCTTCTTGGTGTCTATTGAAGCAAAAAGAGTTGGGATTTTCTGTCGGTGAGAATAATGGAGTAAGTGTAATACTTTCACCGTATTGTCCTTTGCATCTCTTTGTGGTACAAACCCTGTTTGGTCATTGTGAATTAAGTAGGGGAGTGATAAGTTGTCTATTAGCTAGGATCTTGGAATATATTTTGAGGTCCACATTTAGGAAGGAGATGGGCCTATAGTTGGATGGGTAGTCTGTCGGTTTACCCGGTTTGGGCAGGACTGTGATAAGTGCTTCTAGCATGCTTGGTGGGAATGGTTGTTCAGGGCCTATGAAGTTAAAGAGGTTTATAAGATGGAGAGAGAGAGTTTGTTTGAATATTTTGTAATAGAAGATACTGAAGCCATCTGGTCCAGGGCTTTTCCCTTGTTTAAAGGACTTTATAGCATCGTCTAGCTCTTGATGGGTAATGGCTTGGCTTAGGAGTTGAAGGTGTTCAGGGTGAATTTGGGGAGGTTGAAGTTATTCCAGATATTTGATGCATATCTGTTTGTGATCCTCTGTAGATCAAGAAGGGAATAGGTTGTATAGTTTAGTGTAATAATTAGGAAACTCATTGGCTATTTTGGAATTTGTAGTCTTTGTGGAATTGTTAGTTGTTAGTGAGTGTAAATATGACAAGAATTATTTGCTCTTAAGTGCTCTAGTCAGTAGCCTACCCGGCTTGTTCTCTTGTATAAAATATTTATGGCGAAGGAGGAATGCTGCATTTTGTCGGGCCAAATCTAGATTTTTTTTTAATTTCTAAGTCTATAGGGTGTCTTTTGTGGGTGTAGTCTAATTTGATTATTTCTTGTGTGAGTGTGAGATATTTCTGCCTTGTTTGCTTATTTTTAATGGCTTTGTGTTTCATCAATATAACTCTAATTACACATTTATGGGCTTCCCATCTGATAATTGGTGAGGTGACAGCAGGGGAATTGATGGTGAAGTATTCCTGGAGTGCCTTTTCTATATCAAATGTGACTAGGGTGTCTGGCAGCAGTGTTTCATCGAGCCTCCATTGGAAGGGATGTATAGGAATTGAGGGCCAAAGAAAGGAACTGCTAATGGCTGAATGGTCTGACCAGATAATAGGGACAATGTGGGAGTAGCGTAGGTTTAGTAAAGATAAATTATCTGCCATTATATAATCGATTCTGGAGTAAGATTTATTTGGGTTAGAGAAGAATGTAAAGTCTTGTTTCTGTGGGTGTAAATGTCGCCATGTGTCATGGAGGGTAAGTAGTGATAGGTTGTTTTAAACAGAGTGTAATGTATTGCCCGGGAGTTTCACGTTTTGGTTGGTGCTATCAATTTTTGGGTCTAACGGGAGGTTGAAATCACCTGCTAGTATAAGTGGGCCTTTTAAGTACATAAGTATGGAGTTTGGGTGTGTGTTGGAAGAGCGAGGCCTGATTCATATTTGCTGCATAAATATTTACTAACGTAATTGGTTTCCCATAAAGGAGACCATGTAGACCCAAGTATGTCCCCCTTGTAAAAAAATGATTTAGGTCATGAAACACTTTAGACCTTTTGAAGGGAGAGTTTAGGCCTTTGACGTTAATGGTGAGAGTAGTAAATGACTGGTCTAAGTTTGTTTGAGTCATTGTGTTAATGTTTTATGAGGTAGGTGAGTGGATTCCCTGGTGAGTTGTCATGATGAGAAGTGTAACACAATTCAAATGGCTTGATAAAAATAGTACATGGAATAACAGTACATAGAATAACAGTATAACAACAAACAAAATAATAATGAACAAAACATTTTCAAACATAACTTTTTGTAAACAGTGGTGAACTAACAGATATTCCCTATTTGTAATAGCAAGGGGGGTTAGACGATAAAAGATTTGAAACCTAGTGTTACGGCTCATACTGTTAGCTTTAAGTTCCTACATGGGGCCACTGGAGCCCCAGAATTTAGTAGATTGTGAGTCAATGAAGGCACAGAAGCTACTCATCAAAGAAAGATGTAATACATCAATAATGTTAAACATAATACTTATAATACTATAAGATTAGAAGAGGAATCTCCTGTATATCAGATAAGAGACAAACATCCCACCCATTATCTGTCGTTGAAATTGTATTCTTTTTCTGTCTCTTGGATGTTGCTGTTTGCCAGGTCATCCTCTGAGGTTTAGGAGTTGTGGAAGGAAGGTTATTGGCGGTAGTTGAAGGTAGTTGGTTGCTGGCTGGAGGTGCAAGGTTCAGGTCTTTTCAGAAGTCTTTGATGTTTGCAGGATCCATACATGTTTTCCTCTGACCTCCTTCTTTGCAGGGTTCTGATCGAGAGGTCAGCATAAATCGAGAGTGCAGATCCTTGTAAGCGCAGTGGTGAGGATGTCCTAGTCAGCTTCATAAAATCTTCCTTTTGCTGATAATCTTGGAATTTTATTATTACATCCCTTGGTGGCAGACCCTCCTTAGGTCTAGGTCTCAAGGCTCTATGGTATCTAACCAGAGCAAGTGGGGTTGAGTAAGATTAACCTTTTAGGGCTTTGAACAGATCTTGTAGGTAGGCAAGGAGGTTCTCTGCAGTGATTGTCTCTAGGATACCTCTTATTCTAATGTTTTGGCGTCTGCTTCTATTTTCAATATCTTCCAGCTTGTCCTGAAGTTGAGCGATCACTGTATTCTGAGCTTGAACATTTTGATTGAGGTCTGCTATATCTGATTGTTGCGATTCTTCCTCTAGATATTCCACCCTGTCCCCAATCTCATGCATCTCTTTGCGAAGTTCTGAAATGTCTTCCTTGATGCAGTATTTTACCTGCGATATTAGATTAGTAAAGTCTTGTTTAGATGGTAGAGTTTCAAGGAAGGTTTGTGAGATTTGCATGGACTCAAGGACCCGGGTTTCCAATGTAGACTGGAGCTGTGGTGTATCTTCCACAGGATCCATGGTCTTTGGTTGCGAGTCGGAATTTTCAAGTGGTTTAAAAAATGTATTCATAGAAGCAGTTATGCTATGATGATTCTTAGGTGCTTTGTCTTGCTTTGCCTGTCTCTTCTGTGAAATTTATTTGTAATAGAAAGCTGCTTCCCCTGAGTATTTGAAGCTCTCTTTTTTCCGTGTGCCACTAGGTATATTTAAAGGGCACTTAACCCAAATGTTTTCTTTTGTGATTCTTCATTCTCTTGGTATCTTTATTTGAAATGCAAGAATGTAAGTTTAGATGCTGGCCCATTTTTTGGTGAACAACCTGGGTTGTTCTTGCTGATTGGTGGATAAATTCATCCACAAATAAAAAAGTGCTGTCCAGAGTACTGAACCAATAAAAAAAGCTTGGATGCCTTCTTTTTCAAATAAAGATAGCAAGAGAATGAAGAAAATTTAGTAATAGGAGCAAATTAGAAATTTGCTTAAAATTGCACGCTCTATCTGAACCACGAAAGAAAAAAATTGGGTTCAGTGTCCCTTTAAGCAAGGAAAGGAGCTGATAAAGCAGTGTTTATTGCTGGATCTATCCTGAGATTGATGTAAAGGTGCTACCGATATAAGTGGTCAACGGTCAGGATAGATGTGATAGATGGGCCAAGAAGGGATGAATTACCACATGTTAAAGCTTATAGTCTCTGTGCATAGCTCTCAGATGAGATACTCATGAGAAGGCTGTATGTTGTGGAATACATGACAAAAGGATGTAAAAAAGTGGTACCTTAATCGTAGTAGTGGGTAGCCCCAGCAAGTCCTTGTGGATGTGGCAGGCCTAAATAGGCCTCAACTGAGAGGAAGATTCACTGCTCTATGATATATGATTCATGTAAGGGAATCTCCAGATTTGGCTGGGTAAGTTGAATCTCATCTTCAGCATGGGATTACTTGGTATAGGGGATGAAACCCTTTGATGATGCCTCGGATTGATAACGGATCAAATGTAGGCCAGAATAGGCCTAGATATACCCTGGGCTCTATTGAAAGGAAAGCTGATAATCCGGTCAAATAGGTATGTTCTCAGGCTTCTTAGGGGACAAGGGCATCCCAGGGCTTTATGGTTAAGCCATTGTCAGCACTTTTTCCTAGTTTCCAGCAGCTCCGTGGAAGGCCCAAATGAAGCCAGGGACTGTAGTAGATATATGTTGCCGGTTGCGGATTGGAAGTGTGGTAACAGACTTTTTAAAAGCTTCAAAGTTGCTTAGTGGGTGAGGACCAGTCTCTAGGTGAAAGCATCCATGATTTGGTTGATTGATCTGTGCTTTTCACTCTGTTTTTAGCTTTAAATATGGGGTTTGCTTAGGAGCTCACTCAGAGTGCAGCCATTCTCCTCAATGGCCGGCTCCGCCCCAGGATGGTTAATATTTATTGTGAGATCGGTAGTATGGTGGACGCTACAGTTCTCAGGTCAAAAATTGCAGATATGTGATTTCCCTCAGGTAATTGATTTCTATGAGGAACCGCATGCAAATAAATTAATATTGTATAACCCAGATATGCAAAGCATGAACAGTATGTTCATGTAATGGCATTTTTTGTTTCCAATAACATTTTCCTTTTTTTCCCCAAAGCATTTAAAGTGCTAAAAAATTATTGATTGTGTAAGAGTGCAAATCTTATCTTCTGACTAACACTAGGAAGTTCTATTACCACTATGGTAATAGAACATAGAAATAGAAGTGTAGGGCATGCTATTTAAGTATTTAAGTATTAGGCACATTCAAATAATTTGGCCATTCTGATTGTGTGTGTCCAAGTGCAAAACACATTAACAATTGATATTTACTCATACTCTAGGCCAAAGGGGGATAGTTATCAACGTGTCAACTTTCCTGCCTTCGCCTGCCCAATACGCCCGCCTAAGCTTGCCTACCATCGCCGCCGTGGACCTGAAAAATTTCGCCTAAGTTATCAATAAATCTGTCAAAAAGCCACGCACCAAGTACGGGGCGATGAGCAGCGGACTGTGAGAGTTATCACTCATCCGATCTCGCTGCTCTTCGGATTTTTTACAGCTTTATTGCTAGCCTGTCACTAAGCACCCACACTAACTACACTGTTCTACCCCCTATACCGGCGCCCCCGGAGCCCCCCGCAACTCAATAAAGTTACTAACCCCTAAACCGCCGCTCCTAGACCCCGCCGCAACTCTTATAAATGTATTAACCCCTAAACAGCCGCTCCTAGACCCCGCCGCAACTCTTATAAATGTATTAACTCCTGGAAACCGCAGCAACCTACATTATACCTAGTAACCCCTATCCTGCCCCCCCTATACCGCCGCCCTCTATAATAACGTTATTAACCCCTATCCTGCTGATCCCGCACCTCGCCGCAACGAAATAAATAGTTTAACCCCTAAAACGGCGCTCCTGGACCCTGCCGCAACCTATATTAAATTTATTAACCCCTAATCTGCCCCCCTACACCGTCGCCACCTATAATACATTTATTAACCCCTATCCTGCCCCCCACTATACCGCCGCCACTGTAATAAATTTATTAACCCCTAAACCTAAGTCTAACACTAACCCTAACACCCCCCTAACTTAAATATTAATTAAATAAATCTAAATAATATTTCTATTATTAACTAAATGAATCCTATTTAAAACTAAACACTTACCTTTAAAATAAACTCTAATATAGCTACAATATAAATATTAATTATATTGTAGCTATCTTAGGATTTATTTTTATTTTATAGGTAACTTTCAATTTATTTTAACTAGGTACAATAGATATTAAATAGTTATTAACTATTTAATAGCTACCTAGCTAAAATAGAGAGAAATGTACCTGTAAAATAAAAACTAACCTAAGTTACAATTACACCTAACACTACACTATACTTAAATAAATTATTCCTATTTAAAACTAAATACTTACCTGTAAAATAAACCCTTAGGCCTAGATTTGGAGTTCGGCGGTAAAAGGGCTGTTAACGCTCCGCTGGCTTTTTTCTGGCCGCACCATAAATTTAACTCTGGTATCGAGAGTTTAATCAAATGCTGCGTTAGGCTCCAAAAAAGGAGCGTAGAGCATTTTTACCGCAAATGCAACTCTCGATACCAGAGTTGCTTACGGACGCGGCCGGCCTCAAAAACGTGCTCGTGCACGATTCTCCCATAGGAAACAATGGGGCTGTTTGAGCTGAAAAAAAACCTAACACCTGTAAAAAAGCAGCGTTCAGCTCCTAACGCAGCCCCATTGTTTCCTATGGGGAAACACTTCCTACGTCTGCACCTAACACTCTAACATGTACCCCGAGTCTAAACACCCCTAACCTTACACTTATTAACCCCTAATCTGCCGCCCCCGCTATCGCTGACACCTGCATATTTTTTTTAACCCCTAATCTGCCGCTCCGTAAACCGCCGCAACCTACGTTATCCCTATGTACCCCTAATCTGCTACCCCTAACACCGCCGACCCCTATATTATATTTATTAACCACTAATCTGCCCCCCTCAACGTCGCCGACACCTGCCTACACTTATTAACTCCTAATCTGCCGAGCGGACCTGAGCGCTAATATAATAAAGTTATTAACCCCTAATCCGCCTCACTAACCCTATCATAAATAGTATTAACCCCTAATCTGCTCTCCCTAACATCGCCGACACCTACCTTCAATTATTAACCCCTAATCTGCCGAGCGGATCTCACCGCTACTATAATAAATGTATTAACCCCTAAAGCTAAGTCTAACCCTAATACTAACACCCCCCTAAGTTAAATATAATTTACATCTAACGAAATTAATTAACTCTTATTAAATAAATGATTCCTATTTAAAGCTAAATATTTACCTGTAAAATAAATCCTAATATAGCTACAATATAAATTATAATTATATTATAGCTATTTTAGGATTAAAATTTATTTTACAGGCAACTTTTTAATTATTTTAACCAGGTACAATAGCTATTAAATAGTTAAGAACTATTTAATAGTTACCTAGTTAAAATAATAACAAATTTACCTGTAAAATAAATCCTAACCTAAGATATAATTAAACCTAACACTACCCTATCAATAAATTAATTAAATAAACTACCTACAATTACCTACAATTAACCTAACACTACACTATCAATAAATTAATTAAACACAATTGCTAAAAAAAAATACAATTAAATAAACTAGCTAAAGTACAAAAAATAAAAAAGAACTAAGTTACAAAAAATAATAAAATATTTACAAACCTAAGAAAAATATTACAACAATTTTAAACTAATTACACCTACTCTAAGCCCCCTAATAAAATAACAAAGACCCCCAAAATAAAAAATTCCCTACCCTATTCTAAATTAAAAAAGTTACAAGCTCTTTTACCTTACCAGCCCTGAACAGGGCCCTTTGCGGGGCATGCCCCAAGAATTTCAGCTCTTTTGCCTGTAAAAGAATAAATACAATACCCCCCCCCAACATTACAACCCACCACCAACATACCCCTAATCTAACCCAAACCCCCCTTAAATAAACCTAACACTAAGCCCCTGAAGATCTTCCTACCTTGTCTTCACCATACCAGGTTCACCGATCCGTCCTGGCTCCAACATCTTCATCCAACCCAAGCGGGGGTTGGCGATCCATCATCCGGTGCTGAAGAGGTCCAGAAGAGGCTCCAAAGTCTTCCTCCTATCCGGCAAGAAGAGGACATCCGGACCGGCAAACATCTTCTCCAAGCGGCATCTTCAATCTTCTTCCATTCGGTGCGGAGCGGGTCCATCTTGAAGCAGGCGACGCGGATCCATCCTCTTCTTCCGTTGTCTCCCGACGAATGACGGTTCCTTTAAGGGACGTCATCCAAGATGGCGTCCCTCGAATTCCGATTGGCTGATAGGATTCTATCAGCCAATCGGAATTAAGGTAGGAATTTTCTGATTGGCTGATGGAATCAGCCAATCAGAATCAAGTTCAATCCGATTGGCTGATCCAATCAGCCAATCAGATTGAGCTCGCATTCTATTGGCTTTTCCGATCAGCCAATAGAATGCGAGCTCAATCTGATTGGCTGATTGGATCAGCCAATCGGATTGAACTTGATTCTGATTGGCTGATTCCATCAGCCAATCAGAAAATTCCTACCTTAATTCCGATTGGCTGATAGAATCCTATCAGCCAATCGGAATTCGAGGGACGCCATCTTGGATGACGTCCCTTAAAGGAACCGTCATTCGTCGGGAGACAACGGAAGAAGAGGATGGATCCGCGTCGCCTGCTTCAAGATGGACCCGCTCCGCACCGGATGGAAGAAGATTGAAGATGCCGCTTGGAGAAGATGTTTGCCGGTCCGGATGTCCTCTTCTTGCCGGATAGGAGGAAGACTTTGGAGCCTCTTCTGGACCTCTTCAGCACCGGATGATGGATCGCCAACCCCCGCTTGGGTTGGATGAAGATGTTGGAGCCAGGACGGATCGGTGAACCTGGTATGGTGAAGACAAGGTAGGAAGATCTTCAGGGGCTTAGTGTTAGGTTTATTTAAGGGGGGTTTGGGTTAGATTAGGGGTATGTGGGTGGTGGGTTGTAATGTTGGGGGGGGGGGGTATTGTATTTATTCTTTTACAGGCAAAAGAGCTGAAATTCTTGGGGCATGCCCCGCAAAGGGCCCTGTTCAGGGCTGGTAAGGTAAAAGAGCTTGTAACTTTTTTAATTTAGAATAGGGTAGGGAATTTTTTATTTTGGGGGTCTTTGTTATTTTATTAGGGGGCTTAGAGTAGGTGTAATTAGTTTAAAATTGTTGTAATATTTTTCTTAGGTTTGTAAATATTTTATTATTTTTTGTAACTTAGTTCTTTTTTATTTTTTGTACTTTAGCTAGTTTATTTAATTGTATTTTTTTTTAGCAATTGTGTTTAATTAATTTATTGATAGTGTAGTGTTAGGTTAATTGTAGGTAATTGTAGGTAGTTTATTTAATTAATTTATTGATAGGGTAGTGTTAGGTTTAATTATATCTTAGGTTAGGATTTATTTTACAGGTAAATTTGTTATTATTTTAACTAGGTAACTATTAAATAGTTCTTAACTATTTAATAGCTATTGTACCTGGTTAAAATAATTAAAAAGTTGCCTGTAAAATAAATATTAATCCTAAAATAGCTATAATATAATTATAATTTATATTGTAGCTATATTAGGATTTATTTTACAGGTAAGTATTTAGCTTTAAATAGGAATCATTTATTTAATAAGAGTTAATTAATTTCGTTAGATGTAAATTATATTTAATTTAGGGGGGTGTTAGTGTTAGGGTTAGACTTAGCTTTAGGGGTTAATACATTTATTATAGTAGCGGTGAGGTCCGCTCGGCAGATTAGGGGTTAATAATTGAAGGTAGGTGTCGGCGATGTTAGGGAGGGCAGATTAGGGGTTAATACTATTTATGATAGGGTTAGTGAGGCGGGTTAGGGGTTAATAACTTTATTATAGTAGCGCTCAGGTCCGCTCGGCAGATTAGGGGTTAATAAGTGTAGGCAGGTGTCGGCGACGTTGAGGGGGCAGATTAGGGGTTAATAAATATAATATAGGGGTCGGCGGTGTTAGGGGTAGCAGATTAGGGGTACATAGGGATAACGTAGGTGGCGGCGCTTTGCGGTCGGAAGATTAGGGGTTAATTATTTTAAGTAGCTGGCGGCGACGTTGTGGGGGGCAGGTTAGGGGTTAATAAATGTAATACAGGGGTCGGCGGGGTTAGGGGCAGCAGATTAGGGGTACATAAGTATAACGTAGGTGGCGGTCGGCAGATTAGGGGTTAAAAATTTTAATCGAGTGGCGGCGATGTGGGGGGAGCTCGGTTTAGGGGTACATAGGTAGTTTATGGGTGTTAGTGTACTTTAGGGTACAGTAGTTAAGAGCTTTATGAACCGGCGTTAGCCAGAAAGCTCTTAACTCCTGCTATTTTCAGGCGGCTGGAATTTTGTCGTTAGAGCTCTAACGCTCACTTCAGAAACGACTCTAAATACCAGCGTTAGAAAGATCCCATTGAAAAGATAGGATACGCAAATGGCGTAGGGGGATCTGCGGTATGGAAAAGTCGCGGCTGAAAAGTGAGCGTTAGACCCTTTAATCACTGACTCCAAATACCAGCGGGCGGCCAAAACCAGCGTTAGGAGCCTCTAACGCTGGTTTTGATGGCTACCGCTGAACTCCAAATCTAGGCCTAAGATAGCTACAATGTAATTAATAATTACATTGTAGCTATTTTAGGATTTATATTTTTTTTACAGGTAACTTTGTATTTATTTTAGCTAGTTAGAATAGTTATTAAATAGTTATTAATTATTTAATAACTACCTAGCTAAAAGAAATAGAAAATTACCTGTAAAATAAATCCTAACCTAAGTTACAATTAAACCTAACACTACACTATCATTAAATAAATTAAATAAATTACCTACAAATAACTACAATTAAATACAATTACATAAACTAACTAAAGTACAAAAAATAAAAAAGCTGTTATTATATTATATATAATATATATATAATATATATTAAATATTACAACAATTTTAAGCTAATTACACCTAATCTAAGCCCCCTAATAAAATAACAAACCCCCCCAAAATAAAAAAATTCCCTACCCTATTCAACATTAAAAAAGTTCAAAGCTCTTTTACCTTACCAGCCCTTAAAAGGGCCTTTTGTGGGGCATGCCCCAAAGAAAACTGCTCTTTTGCCTGTAAAAGAAAAATACAACCCCCCCAACATTAAAACCCACCACCCACATACCCCTAATCTAACCCAAACCCCCCTTAAAATAATCTAACACTAATCCCCTGAAGATCATCCTACCTTTTGTCGTCTTCACTGAGCCGAGCCACCGATGGAACTGAAGAGGAGATCCGGAGAGGCAGAAGTGATCCTCCAAGGGGCGCTGAAGAAATCTTCCATCCGATGAAGTGATCCTCCAGGCGGCACTGAAGAAGTCTTCTATCCGGGCGATGTCATCTTCCAAACGGGGTCTTCAATCTTCAATCTTCATTCCGCCGACGTGGAACATCCTTCTTTCCCGACGGACTACTGACGAATGAAGGCTCCTTTACGGGACGTCATCCAAGATGGCGTCCCTTCAATTCCGATTGGCTGATAGGATTCTATCAGCCAATCGGAATTAAGGTAGGGAAAATCTGATTGGCTGATTGAATCAGCCAATCAGATTGAGCTCGCATTCTATTGGCTGATCGGATATGGGGTTTGCTTAGGAGCTCACTCAAAGGTAAAAGAGCTTTGAACTTTTTTAATGTAGAATAGGGTAGGGATTTTTTTTATTTTGGGGGGCTTTGTTATTTTATTAGGGGGCTTAGATTAGGTGTAATTAGCTTAAAATTGTTGTAATATTTTTTAAATGTTTGTATCCTATTTTTTTATTTTTTGTACTTTACTTAGTTTATGTAATTGTATTTAATTGTAGTTATTTGTATTTAATTTATTTAATTTATTTAATGATAGTGTAGTGTTAGGTTTTATTGTAACTTAGGTTAGGATTTATTTTACAGGTCATTTTGTATTTCTTTTAGCTAGGTAGTTATTAAATAGTTAATAACTATTTAATAACTATTTTAACTAGCTAAAATAAATACAAAGTTACCTGTAAAATTAAAATAAATCCTAAATAGAAATAATTTATTTAAGTATAGTGTAGTGTTAGGTGTAATTGTAACTTAGGTTAGTTTTTATTTTACAGGTAAATTTCTCTTTATTTTAGCTAGGTAGCTATTAAATAGTTAATAACTATTTGATAGCTATTGTACCTAGTTAAAATAAATTGAAAGTTACCTATAAAATAAAAATAAATCCTAAGATAGCTAAAATATAATTATTATTTATATTGTAGCTATATTAGGGTTTATTTTAAAGGTAAGTATTTAGTTTTAAATAGGATTAATTTAGTTAATAATAGAAATATTATTTAGATTTATTTAATTAATATTTAAGTTAGGAGGGTGTTAGGGTTAGTGTTAGACTTAGGTTTAGGGGTTAATAAATTTATTACAGTGGCGGCGGTGTAGTGGGGGGCAGGATAGGGTTTAATAAATGTATTATAAGTGGCGACGGTGTAGGGGGGGCAGATTAGGGGTTAATACATTTAATATAGGTTGCGGCAGGGTGCGGGAGCGGCGGTTTAGGGGTTAAACTATTTATTTAGTTGCGGCAAGGTGCAGGATCAGCAGGATAAGGGTTAATAACTTTATTATAGAGGGCGGCGGTATAGGGGGGCAGGATAGGGGTTACTAGGTATAATGTAGGTTGCAGCGGTGTCCGGGAGCGGCGGTTTAGTGGTTAATACATCTATTATAGTTGCGGCGGGGTCAGGGAGTGGCGGTTTAGGGGTTAATACATTTATTATAGTTGCGGCAGGGTCAGGGAGCGGCGGTTTAGGGGTTAATATGTATAGAGTAGCTTGCGGTGGGCTCCGGGAGCGGCGGTTTAGGGGGTAATAACTTTATTTAGTTGCGGCGGTGTAGGGGGGGAGATTAGGGGTGTATAGACTCGGGGTACATGTTAGGGTGTTAGGTGTAGACAGCTCCCATAGGAATCAATGGGATGTCGGGCAGCAACGAACTTGTACTTTCGCTATGGTAAGACTCCCATTGATTCCTATGGGATCCGCCGCCTCCAGGGCCGGAAAAGTGCCGAGCGTACCTGCTAGTTTTTTGATAACTAGCAAAAGTAGTCAGATTGTGCCGCACTTGTGTGCAGAACATCTGGAGTGACGTAAGAATCGATCTGTGTCGTACTGAGTCCGGCGGATCGAAGCTTACATCACAAAATTCTACTTTTGCCGGTGTCTAGCCTTTGATAACTAAGGCGAATCAGCCTCGCCACAAATACGCTGCGGAATTCCAGCGTATTTGAGGTTGACGGCTTGATAACTACCCCCCAAAATGTCAAATCTTTGACAAGTGTTTGAAATTAATTTAGATGGAACATATGTGTTCAACACTTGTGCTGAAACATTTACCTGTCCCTGCTTGTAACCCTAAATTGGTTTAATGTATAAGTAAACATGAATTTGTTTATCAACGTTAGCTGTACACTTGTATTGCACAAGTAAAGTTTCCTATGGATATTATTGCACTAGTATTCTAATGATACAAGTCTATGAAAATCCCATTATTTTCATTCAGAAAACTGTTAACTCCATGGTTCTCTCTGCATTATGAGACATCAATAAATTCAATCAAAAGTTGCAATTGTGTGGGAGAAATCATCTGACACATTCTTTCATTGTAAGGATTGATGCCGATGTTCCATGTGTTGACTTCCACAATGACTGATGTATACAATACCCTTGTTAACATAGATTGAGTGCAGTGCCCTTTTGGGAAAATGGTATGGAACATCTCAAACATGTTGATTAATAACAAGAGGAATCATCTCAAATCTATTAAAAAGAGTATTAAAAAGAGTAATAGTATAAAAATGTTATAGCATTGTTTGTACTTTTCATTTAAGGTAAAACATGGTAAGATTTAAAAAATATGTAGATATTTAGGCTTAATTAAATTTAAATAAAGTCATAATGAATCTTTCTTTGTTCATATTATGTGATTATATAATGTTTTTTACAATTTACTTATTTTATCAAATTTATTTTGTTCTCTATCCTTATTTGAAAAGCATGCATAGCTAGGTTCAGAAATGCACTACTGGGAAATAGCTGGTGTTTGGATACTATATACATATGCCTATTGTCATTGGTTTTCCAGATTGTTCCGCTAGCTCCCAGTTGTGCATATCAGCTCCAGAGCTGACTTTATGCAAGCAATAGCGTAATAATGAAATGCTGAAGCACATGAGAGTATTTATTTTGCACCTTTATGTCATGTTAATGTTTAAAGACAGCCGAGTGCATATTATAGGCATTACAGCCTTTGTCCATACCTCAATATGAAGCCTATTAGCACTGCGAAATCTGTTGGCGCTCTACAAATAACCGATAATAATAATAATAATAATAATATTCTGTGAATTATTATTTATTTTTTTGTAAAACACTATTTCTGCAAATGACTTCTTGACTGTGCTACTACCCCATGAGGTCTGTATATTTATGAGTGAATATACAGAATTTCCAAGAAGAGAATAAATATTTTGTGGTCTCGGTCTTCAGAGTCACTAAAGAAGTACAAATTTAACAAAACAAAATAAATTTTTAAAAATGTCACTTTTGTGCAGGCCTAGCATAATGGGAAGTACAACAAATGCACCAAATACTTACAACTCACTCATCATGTGAAGCCAACTTTATTAAAAAGTTTATGTAATTACCTCTTCTGTTATAAAGGAAAAAAGTAATCAGACAACAGTGCAACAAGAAATTCTAGCATGTTCTGTCAATATAGAAGTATGAAACTGAATGGCAAAAGTAGCTACACTGACATTAAATAAATGTAAATTACTTGGTGAAAGTCGCTTGATAATGTAGCAGTGTAAACTATGAGAAAATTATCTAGCATATATTATTGAACTTGTAATCTGGAACAAGTATTTGAGACCATAAATTCATTTATATATGCCCTGTCATGAACGAATTTGGACTTTTATGGAAGCTCATCTCCCATAAAAATCTGTTTATAATTGGGCAATCGCATTTAATGGTTTCTTAGAAAGATGCGAAGCAGCAAGACAGCTGGTTCACGATTTACGGTTTTAAAGAATTGAAAATGCTATAAAAAGAGTTATATCTGTATAGAAACTCATATTCTGCCATTTTGTTTACAGGTTACAAAAAAGCATAACTGGGCCTTTAACAAGCAAGAGAACTAAAGATAGTTTAAAATAATCCTTGTGAAAATTGTCAAAAGCGCATTTAGTGGTAGAAAAAGAGTGCACAGTCTGGCCATCCAAATAACTTAAACGATACATTTAAATGGGTCACTAGCTGTGTGGTTAGGAACAGATTGCAAAAGTTCACTATGAAAGTCGCAATTAAGAAATTTGTAATAATGGCAGTAGTGTTTGTGACAATCACACCACAGCAAGTGAAAAATACAAATATTAAAAATTAAATATAAGGGGCGTGTCTAGGCAGTAGTCATGTTAGGTCGCAATATCTGTGGCTCTGAGTACGATCTCTATAAACCGCCGGTTACCGAGCCCATCCTGCAACCTCCTCAAAAATAACCCTCAGATTTGCTCGGCTCATGGAATACTGAGTTGAACTACATAAAACTTGCAGGATTTATGAATACTGGACCCAGATCTGGAACGTTGGGACCTCAGGCGGTGGCCTTACCACGAGGATTCAACACTCCCCTCGTACATGGGGTACTGCAGTCGTGTTTAGACTGCCCTTTATCATCCCCAAGGGGAACCATCAATCATAACAAGGTGCTAACCTAAAATACAAATTTACTACAGTAAAATCACATAACTCTTTACTTCCCATCTAGCAAATGGAGGCTTTAACTAGATGGGAAGTAAAGATACACTGGCTCATACTGGATCACTTCCCAAAACTGGAGAGGGACCTATGTGACACGGTCCTTAACGGGCGGCCTCTGACCAAGATACAACAGACACCACCTGAACACACTCTGGGAGATAATGATCGCATCCTTGGTCACAGCTTGGCCAGGAGGGCATGATGGGAGGCAGCACAGACCTCAAGAAAATTGAATTATAAACAAACTTTGTTTAACTGTGTTCCTCTATTGGTAGGTCCCTAGATCCCTGGAGACCTAATCTACAACACGGGGCTACTTAAGTCTCCAACTCAAGCTAGGCCTGCTTTGAGAAAGTAAGAGGAAGCTACTACAAACACAACAGAGGTATGTGTTCCCATATGCGGTGATGGGGCGACAGAAAGACTAATTGCAGGGAAGCAAAACCAGACTTTATTCATTGTGTCCAACTACTTTACTATCCTGGAATCTCTGAACCTGTATTACCATACCAATAACCGCTCCCACCATTCCTTACTCCCCAACTATAATGTGTACAAGGCATGGGGAGCGTACAGGTGAACTTACACTTCTCAGACTAAGCTAGACTCCCAGCGCTCAGCAGTCTCCTGTCCACAGAGAGAGCAATCTCCTTCTACACAACTTAGTGTGCTAGGAGCCGATCGACATGATGTGTGCTAATTACGATAAGAGAACTGGGACTGCCTCACTTCAACAAATGTAAGCACACTGGTCCTTAGGGTAGCTATTTTTACTAAACCCTAGCCAATGATTACAAACACTTCAGAAATGAATGTGAAAAATTGCTCCTTACTGAATGTGCCCCCAGTGCCACGGGGTGTAGAGACAGACCACTTGACTATTGATTTCATGAAGATACAGTATCTGAGACTTAGTCTATGTCGGAAAACTGCTTACACCACTAATAAACTGCTATCGCTATGAGGACTGTGAATAAGTGCATTCATAATTAGCCAAATAAACCCCTATATCATAATAGTTTAAAAACCATATACCTGCTATGTGTCACAGCCAAATTTCCATGTACATATAGATATATATATATATATATATATATATATATTATATTCATTGGTTATCAAGCTAACTCCACCTAGGGCTAGTATTATCTTATTATTCATTGTATCCCTCTGCGATGCCTATACCCAGCAGGCAACATAATGTCTATGAAAGTTTGGAATATAGTTTATACCTACCACTGACATGATGGCATAATATATCGAAGTTATTAACCACATGCTTAATATTTTTACCTAGGGCTCTTCTTATCTCATTATTTAATATCTCCTTCTGAGTTGCCTATACCCAGCAGGCTCCATAATATCTAAGATAGTTTGGAATATAGCTTACACCGATCACTGCTACGTTGACATCAAGCTATTAACCACATGTTTAATGTTTATAAATGTTCTGATATTTTCATGTAGATAAAGATCTAATTAAGTTCTTAAAAGTAGTAGGCCTTATAAAGTACCACAATGTTAACCTATATAAGCTGTAATATCAATTAGTTGATACAAAATAAGTAACCTCACGATCTAGTTCTACAAATGATAAGCCTACATCATGTTAGTAAAGATTTCAACCTGCTCCCAGAAGTGGTAGATAGAGTTGTCGGTCACAGTGGTATCTCACAAGAGCCAAAATATATTTAAAGTCCTAGCTACACATAGAAGCAAATTTTAGAGAACCAACTATAGACGCATGTGCATAATATTTACAATTTATGAGAGTTGAATCAGATCACAATGATTTATATTTATAATCATTATCTACTACTGTCTCACCCAGAGACATCCTGTGCTATGGACTGTAAGTAATCACCTATAGAGTAGCATATACACAGAGTTCTTTATTGTTACAATCTTTCAGAGCTTGAATGTACAGATTCGGAGTTATAGCAGACACATGTCTCACTATACACATCTAAATGCTTGCTTATTCGGTAGACATTCTTCCATGCCCTTCATGGTATAATACTTCTTCATTAGGAGTCACTTCTACATCATATAGCGCACATTGTGACTAGGTAGTCTTTCAAGGTTAACAAGACGGTTCCCCTTAACAATATACACACTAACACTAACCAGATGTTTCCACTTGTTGTTTTCATATCATACCCTAGTGGAAGGTTTCTTCATTGTTGTTTTCACTATGTTTATATTACAGTAAAAACAGAAAATGAGGTTATCCAGTTGAGATCCAAAAAGTGATCTCCTTAGTTGGTACTCACCTCCAATAATTTGTTTACTCAGAATGGATATCCAAAAGTAGCCTCATTTATCATTTTGGAGGTATATAGAATATTTGGTATACTATTTACATATTGTGGCCTTTTCTTTTTACTTTTCTCTGGAATGCATATTACCATCTTAAATATTATATCATATGTTGTCTATATTCCAATATTTTTATTCCAATATTTTTATTCCATGTATGCCTTATTTTAAACATCAACTAAAAATTATTAAAAATAAATAAATAAATATAAAATCAAGCCATTTGTAGATATAAGTTTAATCAGGCTCCAGATTTGCAAAAGAGTTTACACGCCTCACATCTAACATCAGACTCCAGATTTGCAAAACAGTTTACAAGCCTCACATCTAACATCAGAATCCAGATTTGCAAAACAGTTTACAAGCCTCACATCATACACTTTAGACTCCAGATTTGCCCTCACATCTAACATTCACAGTTAACATCAGACTCAAGATTTGCAAAACAGTTTACAAGCCTCACATCTAACATTAGACTCCAGATTGCAAAACAGTTTACAAGTCTCACATCTAACATCAGACTCCAGATTTGCAAAACAGTTTACAAGCCTCACATCTAACATCAGAATCCAGATTTGCAAAACCGTTTACAAGCCAAACATCTAACATCAGAGTCCAGATTTGCAAAACAGTTTACAAGCCTCACATCATACACTTTAGACTCCAGATTTGCCCTCACATCTAACATTCACAGTTAACATCAGATTCAAGATTTGCAAAACAGTTTACAAGCCTCACATCTAACATCAGACTCCAGATTTGGAAAACAGTTTACAAGGTAATTCATCTGAATGGTCTCTCCAATCAAGACACTGGGGCCAAATTATCAAGCTTGATGCTCCTGTTTCTGCACAAGCCTTCAGACCTCTGCTCCATAACTTGTCCGCTGCCTCTGAGTCTGTGGTCTTCAATCTGCCCAATCCTAAATGATCAGGCTGATTGACAACCCCTGCTAGAGGCCAATCGGTTGTGAATCTGCAGGGGGCGGCATTGCACAAGCAGTTCACCAGAACTGCTTGTATAATGATAAATGCTGACACCATATGCTGTCGGCATCATATCATGTCCATCCGCACTTTAGTAAATCAGCCCCACTGAATGCAATTATTTCTTATTTCTGTTGGGCTATCATGGAATTAGCTTTAAACCTCATTGCAATATTCCAATCTTTTTCTCCAATCTTTTCTCCCCCTCTGCTGTGTTTCAAACCACTCCTCCCCCCTATACTTTCTTACCAGGCATGTTTAATTTTAATTTTTCTTTCCACAACCTCACATTTAATATCAGACTCCAGATTTGCAAAACAGTTTACAAGCCTCAAATCTAACATCAGACTCCAGATTTACAAGCACTAGCCCTCCAATCCTCCCACCACCACCACCCACCCTAGTGTTTACCTTAATATATACACACCTTCTAACAGTAATTATGTGCAGCTGTCACTATTAATCCAGGATAGAAAAACCACTTCAGACTCACAGCCTTTGTACTGGCATTTTACCACATTCTTTTACACTTTTCCAAAACTCTTTTGCTCAGTCACTATACACTTTTCTTCTTTTTTTCCCCTATGTCATCAGTCACTCTCAGTTTATACTGCCTTATATCAGACTTATTTATTTTCTCCCTTACCATCTGTGTCCATTCCTTCTCCTTTAGATTGTAAGCTTGAGAGCCACTCTACCTGTAGGCCACTATGTGTTTAAAGTTAACTTCTACTGATTGTGCTCAAGGGCAGGGCATTCCTCCCCTTTTGTATAACTCAATTATTGCACCTGCAACTGTTATTTACCCCTACTGTACTTGTTTGTGTATTACTGTATCCCTGTAATGTTTTTATTCTTTGGCACTTTATAAATAAATGGTAATAATAATAATAATATAGTGATCGCCGAGAAATGTTTGGCTCCAGGGAGTAAATAGGGCTTTTTTATAGCAAATGAAAAACCCATTTGTGAGTGTGAGAATAAGCCAAAACTGTGATCACGACAAATCAGAAAGAAGCCTTTTCGTATGAAAAAACAGCCTGAAACATAGATTCTGATAAATTGTGATTGAGGCTTTCTGAGTAAACTTGAATGTTCTAACTGTACATAATCCTCTCCTTTTGTTCCAATGGAGTTTGTGATGTGAGGGATTGCAAGAAACTGGGCAAACTAAACTGCCATCAAACACAGAAAAAATATCTAAATTTGTTTTATGCCATAGTTTCTTCATCAGAAACAATTACATATAGCTGTATCATAAAAGAGAGGAATTTTACTTATAAATAGATAACTGCTATGTATTTTTTAACCAAAATATAAGTTTTGGTATGGTTTTCAATGAAATACACAAGCTTTCACATTATCCCCGATTTTTTATTTTTTTTGTTTTTTTAAAATTAAAAATACATTAGTGTTCATCAGTTAAGTACTATGATTAATTATGGGTTAACCTATAAGGATGTGAATTGTACCAAATATGCATACAGTCATGTGTGACTAAAGCTGTATTATCTGACTTCTAAATTGCAGGAACCTTCCATGAACTCAAAATAGGGCTACTATAACTACTACTAACTTTCTCAATGTAAAGTAAAAAAAAGAAAAGAAATAAGGAAAACAGAAATGCATAATAAAAATAAAGAGCATGCATTTATGGCTGAGGGAGACTCTGGTTTCATCATTTAAAAGAAGGTCCTTTTTAAATGAGAGGTCTCAAAATTTTAGGACACTATAGCATCCCCATATAAGCATTAAAAAAGTGTCAACCTCTGCCATTCCTTATAAACAGAGGGGTGTTAAAGATTTTATAATATTGTCTCTCAAACCTGTCATCCTTCATTGATTATCTCTCATTGAAAATGTATATTTCAATTAAATTAGTGCAAATGGCAAATAACTAAAAATATTAACATTAAGAGAAATGCTCAACCAGGAACAAACAATTCCTTAGTAACTTATTCTTTGGCTGGTCACCACGTAAGTATAGCTGCTTTTACCCTGGGGTTGCTACGCTCCTTTCTCAGATGAGAATTGCCTGGTATTTGGGCTGGATCATACTTTTTAGGAGGAATCAAATTGATATTTTCAGAAAAGTTCTTTTTTGCAAAAAACACAACTGGGCTTTTTCCATGTTTTTAGAAGGTAAGAACAAAAAGAAAGAACCTCATGATGTGGTAATCATACACAAATGTTCAACGATGGGAAAAAGACAAGTGAAATGGTACTCACAAGTGTAGTGGCACTCTTAGTGAAAGAAGTGCAAACGAGCAGGCTGACCTTTTAAACAGCAGTCAGTATACTAGAAGGACGAAATCTTGTTGGTAACAGGAAAAACTGCTGACTATCCACAGCTGAGTAGATTACTGCTCAAATCTGTGTCTGTCCATGGAATATGCACCAGCAGAGAGCAGGGTGATTAGCAACGCCGTATGCGCTGCTGTGAAAGGCAAAACGATAAAAGTGTCATTTGCTCCTTAATGGCAATTGACTTCAAAATAAAAGGGTCACGAAGGAGTTCAGAAATCTGAGTATGGTAAAACCAAGGTGTTTATTTTAAGCTAAAACAACACGTTTCTCGGCCGCAAGCTCTTGGCCGTTTCCTCAGGAAGTATACAAATTGTGCCTTCCATGAGGCTTAAAAATACATACATTGGATGTGATTGGACAGCCAATTAGCCAATAGCAACCACTAAGACATAATAGGTACAATCTGTTAAAAACAAACAGATTGAATAATCCATTAAAAAATCACTAAATAAGTAGCCTAATAAAAATTGGCAACATAATGTTACATCGAAAAAGACACAAAATAGCAGATGAAGTTTATGACACTTGA
This sequence comes from Bombina bombina, assembly GCF_027579735.1. Lineage (NCBI taxonomy): Eukaryota > Metazoa > Chordata > Amphibia > Anura > Bombinatoridae > Bombina > Bombina bombina. The sequence continues at coordinate 47,225,565 of NC_069500.1, forward strand.
AAATGTCTAAAACTGACAATTCAATTTAAAATCCTAAATCTTGAGAAAAATTCTCGGTCTCTGTGTTCTGGAAACATATTAAATAATAGGCATGTCTATTGGATCCATTCCAAAAACAATGTATGTCGTTATTTATAAAAATTATAACACTAACGAAGATCGAATAATACATAGAGTTTAAGAGGCCTTAATATGAAAATGACTATTCGCATATGCCCAGACAAAAGGAGGAATTGGTGATGCCCAAAGAACAAGAGGGAGAGACCACTATGATGAGATACGATACTGAAGAAGATAGTAAAGGGAATAAAAAGGGGGGCAAAGGGGAAAGACTGAATTAGTTGAAAGCAGCTAAATCCAAATTGGAATTGAGACCTGATGGAAACAAAGTGTTCATTTTGTGTCTCCAAAGGTCTCACGTTGCCTATATTTGATAATCCTGTTATAATCTGTGGAAGGGGGGATGTAATCTATTGGATAAATTTGGAAATGTTATAATTGCCATCGTGTTTAGTCACTTGTCTTTCTCAAATCATTGCACATTTGTGTATGATTACCACACCATGAGGTGCTTTCTTTTTGTTCTCACCTTCTAGATCCACTGATTCACCATCAGCTTCAAGAAAAGCAGCCCACACATGATCTTTGCTATGCAGCAGTTTTTCTATGGTTCTATTCACAAACTTTTTATATACTGTATATTTTTTGAATTGTCTTAGCTTAGTTTCATTTTATTTTAATGCCAGAGGATTATATAAGAAATATAAATATATGAATATAAAAACCCTCTAGGAGGCGCTCAAAAACTTAATAGCACAGGTATGAATCACATAAAATGTAATCACAAAATATAGATGAATAAAAACACAATATACTGATGAATAGGGCACAGAAGTGCTTGTGATATTACAGTGGATAGGATTACATAATGTCTCATTATCCCATAAATTATATAAATAGTACTATAAAAAATAGCATATAAGTTAATGGCCTCTATTTATCAAGCTGTCAACCGCAAATACGCTGGAATTCCGCAGCGTATTTGTGGCGAGCCGGATTCGCCTTAGTTATCAAACCCTACAAACCGTCAAAAGTAGAATTTAGTGACGTAATATACGATCCGCCGACACAGATCGATGCTTACGTCACTACAGATGTTCCGAACGCAAGTTCGGCACTATCTGATTACTTTTGCTAGTTATCAAATAACTACCAGGTACGCTCGGCACTTTTCCGGCCCAGCGTACCAGGTTTTCAATCCACCACCCTGGAGGCCGCGGATACCATAGGTATCAATGGGAGTCGGAAAGCAGCGAAAGCTTATGTTCGCTGCTGCCCGATATCCCATTGATTCCTATGGTAATGTCTACACCTAACACCCTAACATGTACCCCGAGTCTAAACACCCCTAATCTGCCCCCCCCATACACCGCAGCCACCTACATTATACTTATTAACCCCTATACCGGCGCTCCCAGACCCCGCCACAACTAAATAAAGTCTTTAACCCTTAAACCGCCACTCCCGGAGACCACTGCCACCTACATTATACTTATTAACCCCTAATCTGCCCCCTCTACTCCGCTGCCACCTACATTATATTTATTAACCCCTAATCTGTCCTCCTTACACTGCCGCCACTATATTAAATGTATTAACCCCTAAACCTAAGTCTAACCCTAACACCCACTAACTTAAATATAATTTAACTAAATCAAAATAAATTATTCCTATTTAAAACTAAATACTTACCTATAAAATAAACCCTAAGATAACTACAATATAACTAATAGTTACATTGTAGCTATCATAGGATTTATTTTTATTTTACAGGCAACTTTGTATTTATTTTAACTAGCTACAATAATTATTAAATAGTTATTAACTATTTAATAACTACCTAGTTAAAATAAATACAAAAGTACCTGTAAAATAAAACCTAACCTAAGTTACAATTACACCTAACACTACACTATCATTAAATTAATTACCTACATTAACTACAATTAACTACAATTAAATAAAATTATCTAAAGTACAAAAACAAACAAACACTAAATTACAGAAAATAATAAAATAATTACAAGTTTTTAAACTAATTACACCGAATCTAATCCCCCTAATAAAATAAAAAAGCCCCCCAAAATAATAAAAAGCCCTACCCTATAGTAAATTACGAATAGCCCTCAAAAGGGCCTTTTGCGGGGCATTGCTGCAAAGTAATCAGCTCTTTTACCTGTTAAAAAAAGTATAATACCCCCCAACATTAAAACCCACCACCCACACACCCAACCCTACTCTAAAACCCACCCAATCCCCCCTTAAAAAAACACTAACCCCTTGAAGATCACCCTACCTTGAGACGTCTTCACCCAACCGGGCTGAAGTCCTCCACGAAGCCGGCAGAAGTGGTCCTCCAGACGGGCAGAAGTCTTCATCCAAGCGGGCCAGAAGAGGTCCTCCAGACGGGCAGTCTTCATCCATGCGGCATCTTCTATCTTCATCCATCCGGCGCAGAGCGGGTCCATCTTCAAGTCATGACATGGAGCCACCTCTTCCAACGACATCCGACGACTGAATGAAGGTACCTTTAAGTGACGTCATCCAAGTTGTGGGGGGGTCCAGGAGCAGATTAGGGGTTAATAAATATAATGTAGGTGGCGGTGGGCTCCGGGAGCGGCGGTTTAGGGGTTAAACACTTTATTTAGTTGTGGCGGGGTCCGGGAGCGGCAGGATAGGGGTTAATAACTTTAGGTGGCGGTGGTATAGGGGGCGGAAGCTTAGGGGTTAATATGTATAATGTAGGTGTCAGTGGGCTCCGGGAGTGGCGGTTTAGGGGTTAATACATTTATTAGACTTGCGGTAGGCTCCAGGAGCAGCGGTTTAGGGGTTATTAACTTTATTTAGTTGCGGCGGGGTCCGGGAGCGGCGGGGTGGGTATAGTGTGGGTGATAGGGTACCAAGAAAGCTGTAAAAAAGGCGAAGAGCAGGGAGATCGATGACTGTTAGTTAACAACAGCCCGCTGCTCATCGCACCGTACTTGGTGTGCGGCTTTTTGACAGCTTTTTTGATAATTTTGGAGAACGTATTAAGGTCCGCGGCAGCGATGTTAGGCGATCTTAGGTGAGCGTATTGGTGCCGTCGAATGCAGGTAAGTTGACGGCTTGATAAATAGAGGCCAATGAATCAAATACTTAATGCTCCAAATTCCAGCTTCAACGATATCCAACAGATGATATGCTTGATATAGTAGATGAATAGGCAGCTCTCTTACTTCATCCGGCAATGGAAGATCTGCGATATAATATGAAACAGAAAGAGGCGACACGTGCAGATCAATAGTACAATGTGTGATGTAAGCAGGGGCATGCACACAGGGTACTCACATTTAGAGAAGGCATTAACGTATGCCCATAGAAGCAGGCTGGATTTCTACAGCAGTCCAGCTAGCTGAGCACCATCCAGATGGATCTCCACGGTGCAGGGCCACAGCAGATCAGAAACAGAGGAAGGTAACCAAATGAAGGGAATAAACCCTAAAAAATACTGTGCAATGAGTGTTAAAAACATCAAAGTGATTTATTTAAAAAAACAGTTTAAAGACAGCTCATGCTTGATATAGTATAATCTCTAGCATGGAGAAACCATGCAACGAGTTTCTCGGTGATAACCATTTTGTCAGGCATCAGCTTACATCACACATTGTACTATTGCTCTGCACATGTGGCGTCTCTTTCTGTTTCATATTATATCGTAGATTTTTCATTTTATTTGACGTTTTGGGTTTATTACAACATTATTGTTTTATGGGTAATTTTACCAATATTTTTCTGTTTTATTTCGTTTTTTTGACAATTTTTATAGCATTTTATATCACTGGTTTACAATAACTCACAGTATTTTTTCCAGTTGCTCAGTGGTAAAAACAATTACCATACACAACCACTTTTACACTTTAGGCTGATTTCTATTACCGACATTGATTTTTGTATAATTATTTATAGTTATTGTTATTTATACACATTCCATCTTTTGGATACTAATATATTTCAGCGCATCCTGGGCGCGATCCGATAAAGATCGCAGTTTGCGGCGCAAGCGAGGGAACCCCCGCCGCCCGTAGTTTCAGCTCGCAACTCGAGCTATCCAATATACGGCGCCGTCAGATGCTAAAGTGCTGTAAGTCTTTAGAAACTGCCGGCGCCTACAAAACCTGACTAAGTTATGAAATCACCCATACTGTCTAACAGGCCTCCCAAACATAGCCCGACATGTCTAACCCTCTATCCGCTATCCCCCCTCACTCTCCTAATAATAAATGCATTAACCCCTAAACCGCCACTCCCGGACCCCGCCGCCACCTAATAAAGTTATTAACCCCTAAACCTCCGCTCCCGGACCCCCGCCGCCACCTACATTAACTACCCCTTAATGTGAGTTCCTACCCCGCCGCCACCTACATTAACTACCCCCTAATGTGAGCCCCTATACCGCCGACAGCTACATTGCCTACCCCCTAATGTGAGCCCCTATACCGCCGCCACCTACATTAACTACCCTCTAATGTGAGCCCCTATACCACTGCCAGCTATATTACCTACCCCCTAATGTGAGCTCCTACCCCGCCACCAGCTATATTAAATTAATTAACCCCTAATCTAATCCCCCTACACCACCGCCACCTATATTAAATTAATTAACCCCTAAAATACTAAACTATCCCTACCACTAAACCTAAGTCTAACCCCACAAATAGCCCTGAAAAGGGCTTTTTGCGGGGCATGCCCCAAAGAAATCAGCTCTTTTACCAGCCCTTAAAAGGGCTTTTGGCGGGGCATTGTCACAAAGAAATCAGCTCTTTTGCCTATAATCTAAATCCGCAAAACAGAATGAGAAGCAGTCTGCCAGGAACGAACAGCAGCATCAATAGCTTGTTCTATGGCCCGGTTACCACCTGGTAGTAGCTTCTTTCTGCCCAATTGTGCTTTCACAGAGGAAAACTTTCCTGTAGTATATCAGTCTGATCCCGCCGACATGGTCAGTCCAGCCCCGAAATACCAGGCAATTCTCCTCTGAACAAGGAACATGACAACCCCAGACGATCGTTTCAGCCTCCTTTGGGCCTCGTCAGTGAGGTGCAGCCATATCCCTCTAAGCACATTGGGCAAGGAGTCCACGTCTGGTTTCCCCCATCACCCTTAGGGAGACTATCCCCGGGGTCATATTTACATATGCAAAACAGAATGAGAAGCAGTCTGCCAGGAACGAACAGCAGCATCAATAGCTTGTTCTATGGCCCGGTTACCACCTGGTAGTAGCTTCTTTCTGCCCAATTGTGCTTTCACAGAGGAAAACTTTCCTGTAGTATATCAGTCTGATCCCGCCGACATGGTCAGTCCAGCCCCGAAATACCAAGCTATTGATGCTGCTGTTCGTTCCTGGCAGACTGCTTCTCATTCTGTTTTGCATATGTAAATATGACCCTGGGGATAGTCTCCCTAAGGGTGATGGGGGAAACCAGACGTGGACTCCTTGCCCAATGTGCTTAGAGGGATATGGCTGCACCTCACTGACGAGGCCCAAAGGAGGCCGAAACGATCGTCTGGGGTTGTCATGTTCCTTGTTCAGAGGAGAATTGCCTGGTATTTCGGGGCTGAACTGACCATGTCGGCGGGATCAGACTGATATACTACAGGAAAGTTTTCCTCTGTGAAAAGCACAATTGGGCAGAAAGAAGCTACTACCAGGTGGCAACAGGGCCATAGAACAAGCTATTGATGCTGCTGTTCGTTCCTGGCAGACTGCTTCTCATTCTGTTTTGCATATGTAAATATGACCCTGGGGATAGTCTCCCTAAGGGTGATGGGGGAAACCAGACGTGGACTCCTTGCCCAATGTGCTTAGAGGGATATGGCTGCACCTCACTGACGAGGCCCAAAGGAGGCAGAAACGATCGTCTGGGGTTGTCATGTTCCTTGTTCAGAGGAGAATTGCCTGGTATTTCGGGGCTGAACTGACCATGTCGGCGGGATCAGACTGATATACTACAGGAAAGTTTTCCTCTGTGAAAAGCACAATTGGGCAGAAAGAAGCTACTACCAGGTGGCAACTGGGCCATAGAACAAGCTATTGATGCTGCTGTTCGTTCCTGGCAGACTGCTTCTCATTCTGTTTTGCATATGTAAATATGACCCTGGGGATAGTCTCCCTAAGGGTGATGGGGGAAACCAGACGTGGACTCCTTGCCCAATGTGCTTAGAGGGATATGGCTGCACCTCACTGACGAGGCCCAAAGGAGGCCGAAACGATCGTCTGGGGTTGTCATGTTCCTTGTTCAGAGGAGAATTGCCTGGTATTTCGGGGCTGAACTGACCATGTCGGCGGGATCAGACTGATATACTACAGGAAAGTTTTCCTCTGTGAAAAGCACAATTGGGCAGAAAGAAGCTACTACCAGGTGGCAACCGGGCCATAGAACAAGCTATTGATGCTGCTGTTCGTTCCTGGCAGACTGCTTCTCATTCTGTTTTGCATATGTAAATATGACCCTGGGGATAGTCTCCCTAAGGGTGATGGGGAAACCAGACGTGGACTCCTTGCCCAATGTGCTTAGAGGGATATGGCTGCACCTCACTGACGAGGCCCAAAGGAGGCCGAAACGATCGTCTGGGGTTGTCATGTTCCTTGTTCAGAGGAGAATTGCCTGGTATTTCGGGGCTGAACTGACCATGTCGGCGGGATCAGACTGATATACTACAGGAAAGTTTTCCTCTGTGAAAAGCACAATTGAGCAGAAAGAAGCTACTACCAGGTGGCAACCGGGCCATAGAACAAGCTATTGATGCTGCTGTTCGTTCCTGGCAGACTGCTTCTCATTCTTTTTTGCATATGTAAATATGACCCTGGGGATAGTCTCCCTAAGGGTGATGGGGGAAACCAGACGTGGACTCCTTGCCCAATGTGCTTAGAGGGATATGGCTGCACCTCACTGACGAGGCCCAAAGGAGGCCGAAACGATCGTCTGGGGTTGTCATGTTCCTTGTTCAGAGGAGAATTGCCTGGTATTTCGGGGCTGAACTGACCATGTCGGCGGGATCAGACTGATATACTACAGGGAAGTTTTCCTCTGTGAAAAGCACAATTGGGCAGAAAGAAGCTACTACCAGGTGGCAACCGGGCCATAGAACAAGCTATTGATGCTGCTGTTCGTTCCTGGCAGACTGCTTCTCATTCTGTTTTGCATATATAATCTAAATCCCCCTACACCGCCGCCACCTATAATAAATGTATTACCCCCTAATCTAATACCCTACACCGCCGCCACCTATATTAAATAGATTACCCCCTAATCTAATCCCCCTACACCGCCGCCAACTATATTAACTATATTAACCCTAATTATATTAGGGTTAATATAGTTAATATAGTTATTATATTATATATATTAACTATATTAACCCTAATTAGATTCAGCCAATCGGATTGAGATTGAATCGGATTGAACTTGAATATGATTGGCTGTACCCATTGTCACTGTTCAAAATACTCAAGAAATTTTCTAATAATTCTTTACTACCCCTCCATAGGAGGAGAATGTTGTCCACATAGTGGAGCCAGAGTGCCACATGTGCCTCCACCAGGGATTCAAAGCATTAAAAAAATTCTGTAACCTCCCATAAGCCAAGATGTAAACAGGTGTAGGTGGGGGCACATGTGGCACCCATGGCCATACCTTGGAGCTGTCTGTAATATTTTCCGTCAAACTCGAAGACATTATTATTTAAGATTAAATGTAACAAAGAGATTACAAAATCAGTGTGTTTCTGAAAATCATGCCCTCTTTGTTCAAGAAAAGATCGAGGAGTATAACGACTCGACATCAAGGGTCACCAACCATGTATCCTCATCAACGTAAATGCCATCCAATTTCCTAAGGACATCTGAAGTATCTTGGACATAGGAGGGCAATGAACTTAGGAAGGGTCTCATAAAGTAGTCTATATACCTACTCGCCCCCTCCATTGGCCCCCCTATGCCCGAGATAATCGGTCGTCCCGACGGTTTACTCATGCATTTGTGCAGCTTAGGGATGCAGTAAAAGGTTGGCACAATTGGAAACTTTTTAAACATGAATGCATGCTCCTTAGTTGTTATTAGCCCTTCTCTCAGAGCATCATTCAGAATATACAAAAGTTCATTACAAGATGTGTCAAATGCAGTTCTGTTGGTTAATTCATACTGTGTAGTGTTAGATAATTGCCTCTGGACTTCTGCCACATAATCATAGTCATTCATGACCACCAGATTACCACCTTTATCAGGTGATTTAAAAATGAGTCCCTTACTATTGAGTAATTCCTTAAGAGACCTCCTCTCACTTATACTCAATTTATCCTGAACAACTTCACAACCTTGTAGTTCCCCAATCTCTCTTTCAACTCATCTTACAAAGTTTTGAATCTCTGGAGCAGTTGATAGTGGGGGCATATACTTGGAACTCGGTCTAAAATTTGATTTTTTTTTTTAGGGTGTTGAATTCTGTCAACATCTTCATTTTGGTCAATTCTTCTATTCATAACTTTTTTAAGTACTAACTTTCTAGCAAACAAGTTAAGATCCTTTATGAATTCAAATTTATCCAGATGTGCCGATGGACAAAACGACAAACCTTTACTTAGCAGTGACATTTGTGTGAGGGAAAGGGGAAAGGAAGATAGGTTAACAACCCTGAGGGTATCAGTACCCTCAGTTGGTTGTGGACCCAGGATAGAGGTTACATCCTCTGGTTTCTTGTTAACATCCGTGTGCCTCTGTTGTTCCTGTATCTCCCACCACCTCTTCTCCTGTTTGAAGAGCGTCCACCGCCCTCTCTTTCGCCTCCCCCCCTCCTTGTTTTCCGTCTAAAGGGGGTAGTTCTTGTAAAGAACCGGCAACAATTTCATTTTGCTCATTGTCTGAGTCGTATGAGTTTCGGCTGTTATTTCTATTTCTGTAGATATAGATCTTATTTTTCCTCTCATCATCCTGATCTCTCATTAATTTCTTTCACTTCCTAAATTTCACTTCATTTTTTAATTTATCTAAATTCCTTTGAATCTCTTTATTTAATTTTTCAAAAGCTGGATCTACAGAAAAAATATTTACAGCTACATATGCCTTTTCGACCTCCATCTTACTTTCTTCTAACTTAATTATATCCTCTGATATCATTAACTCCATCAGTTCGATTGTACATTTAGTTAGAATTGCATTCCATTTTGCAATAAACTCATTATCGGCATTAGGTCCCCTTAAAGGGACAGTCTACACCAGAACTGTTATTGTTATAAAAGATAGATAATCCCTTGTTTACCCATTCCCTAGTTTTGCATAACCAACACAGTTATATTTATATATTTTTTACCTCTGTGATTATCTTGTATCTAAGCCTCTGCAGACTGCCCCTTTATTTGTTCTTTTGACAGACTTGCAGTTTAGCCAATCAGTGATGGCTCCCAGGTAATTTCACCTGCACAAGCACAGTGTTATCTATATGAAAAACATGAACTAACACCCTCTAGTGGTGAAAAACCTGTTAAAATGCATTCTTAAGAGGCGGCCTTCAAGGTCTAAGAAATTAGCATATGAACCTCCTAAGTTAAGCTTTCAACTAAGAATACCAAGAGAACAAAGAAAAATTGGTGATAAATGTAAATTGGAAATTTTTTTAAAATTACATGCCCTATCTGAATCATGAAAGGTTTTTTTTGGACTAGATTGTCCCTTTAAACTGATACCAGGGTCCAGTTTTATCCTTAGACCTCTTGGTATTAGTTTTTCTCTGACATAGTTCTCAAGGCTAGCAATCTCCCATTTAAGTTTAAGTTCTTTAATAGCTTTGGCTTTATATAGTTTAAATGCTGTAAACACTTCCTCACTTTTTTCATCAATATTTTGTTCATCAATGATAATTGTGGCTTTAAAAGCTTCACTCACATCACTTTGCCATCTTTCATCTGTAATTTTAAATGCCATTTTGCCACCCTGGAATCGAAACACAGTTCCTGTCAATATGGAGGAAAGCAAAATCAAAATAAACTCCACTTGGTTTATAATCAAGGGTAGGTGCTCAACAGAAGCAGCGTAAAATAAGCTGCATAAGTCCAAAATTTCAAATATATTAAATGTGTGCACTCTACCTTTGTTACAAACAAAAACAAATTTGGTGCTAGCAGTCATAAAATAGTATTCAATGAATATATAAGAGAAGTCACAACTAAAAATAATAGCTGTGAGAAAGAATGACAAGGCAGCACTCAAATTGCATAAATAACAAGTGGTTTATTTGCTAAACCTACACATGTCAGAAACATAATTACCCCAATCCCAAATGTGTTTGTCAAAAGGAGTGAAATATATGAACCAGGCCTGGTTAACAGATAATATCTAGCACATATCCGTAAAACTACCGTTATAACAAGTAAATGTCATATTGTAACAAACCGTAACAAAACATTTTGCCTGCTACAAACATTAATGTGAAAGATATATTGTTGCAACAATTTCTTCAGTATAGACACAGTGTACTAAATGTCCATGAATACCAGAGCACTTAGTGTGAATCACACGCTCTGTATGTGAGAATGTTGCAAAGAAACAGTTCCAGCGTTACTGATTAGAAAACCAACTTGGATTACAAAGCAAACAGCCTCACCACACTTGCGGTAAAAAGTTCCAGTGTATCATCCAAAACCAGCTTATATAATTACCACTTGATCCATCTTTTAAATCATCTGATAAAGGTGGTAATCTGGTCGTCATGAATGACTATGATTATGTGGCAGAAGTCCAGAGGCAATTATCTAACACTACACAGTAAGTATGAATTAACCAACAGAACTGCATTTGACACATCTTTTAATGAAATTTTGTATATTCTCAATGATGCTCTGAGAGAAGGGCTAATAACAACTAAGGAGCATGCATTCATGTTTAAAAAGTTTCCAATTGTGCCAACCTTTTACTGCATCCCTAAGCTGCACAAATGCATGAGTAAACCGCCGGGATGACCAAATATCTCGGGCATCGGGGGGCCAATGGGGAGGGGGCAAGTAGGTATATAGACTACTTTATGAGACCCTTCCTAAGTTCATTGCCCTCCTACATCCAAGATACTTCAGATGTCCTTAGGAAATTGGATGGCATTTACGTTGATGAGGATACATGGTTGGTGACCCTTGATGTCGAGTCGTTATACTCCTCGATCCCTCATGCTGTAGGGATCAGAGCGACTAGATATTTTCTTGAACAAAGAGGGCATGATTTTCAGAAACACACTGATTTTGTAATCTCTTTGTTACATTTAATCTTAAATAATAATGTCTTCCAGTTTTACAGTATTACAGACAGCTCCAAGGTACGGCCATGGGTGCCACATGTGCCCCCACCTACGCCTGTTTACATCTTGGCTTATGGGAGGCACGAGAAGTTTTTTCGTGCTTTGAATCCCTGGTGGAGGCACATGTGGCACTCTGGCTCCGCTATGTGGACGACATTCTCCTCCTATGGAGGAGTAGTAAAGAATTATTAGAAAATTTCTTGAGTATTTTGAACACTGACAATGGGTACACTATTTTTCTTACATGTGAAATGAGTAAAGAGGAAGAAACATTCTTAGATTTATCAATAAGAAAAGAAGGTAGACACCTAACCACTAAGGTTTATCATAAATCAACGGCCACCAATAGCCTTTTTCATGCTAGCAGTCATCACCCTGAATGCTTAAAATCTGGCATACCAGTTGGCCAATTCCTTCGGTTGAGAAGGAATTGCTCCAATTCTGAGGAATTTGAATTACAGGCTAAAGAGATGTCATGTAGGTTCCTTGAAAGAGGATATTCCAAGAGACAGGTCAAAAGGGCCTGGACTAGGGCTAGGAATAGCACAAGGAATGATCTGCTATATAGACAAAATGCAGTTAAAAGGAATGGAGACAAGGTACGCCTTATAACTAAGTTCAATTCACACTGGGGCAAACTTAGAGATATAATGAAAAAATATTGGCATATGTTGACTATTGACACTGAATTAAGAGATTATGTAGGAGATTTCCCTTTATTGACAGCACGTAGAGCTGACAATCTCAAGGACAAGCTTGTCAAAAGTGAATACATAAGAAATCCGACAACCAATTGGTTAAGTGCAAGAGGTAAATGGCAAGGCTTTAGCCCTTGTGGGCATTGTGTGTACTGCAGGTTCATACAAAAAACATGTAAATTTGAAACCTCAACAGGTAGACAATATAATATAAAACAATGGATCACCTGTAACAGTACAGGTGTCATTTACCTCTTACACTGTTTGTGTCCCCTATACTATATAGGGAAAACTAAACGTAACCTGAAAGATCGAGTGAAGGAGCATAGGGATGACATTAAGAATAAAGAACAGGATAGTCCGGTGGCTAGACACTTTGAGTTATACCATAATTCTGATTTCACTATTATGAAAGTGACTGGAATTCAGCATATAAAACAGCACCGTCGTGGTGGAGATGTTGATAACATGTTGTTAAGGAATGAATCCCGTTGGATTTACCGTTTAAACACACTGGCTCCAAATGGCCTTAATGAAAAAATAGATTTCTCATGTTTCCTGTAGAACATCTTTTTTGTAGGGGACAATAAATAACCCTTGGTATGTCACTCTCTCTCTTTTTTACTTATTCAGTTGTACAGATAGTAGCTATAAGTTTACCCAGAAATACAAGAAAAAGTTAAGAGATGTGAAAATTGCACTTGCTAAGAATCTGTGTTGTTTTGAATTGGCCATCCCGGAATGGAAAAATACCCTTAAATATGTTGCATAACATGTAACTATTTAAACAATATGATGTATGTGCAAATATATGTTGTATTTTAACTCTGTATATAAGGTTGCAGCACTGTTGTTAAAACCGCCATCAATTAATTATTTAAATTAGCAACTGAGCTATAAAAGTTGTGTAATCACCACATACAAGCATCCGATGAAGCCCTAAAGTCAGCCCACTAAAGGGGAGGGGCGAAACGCGTCATGCCTGACGTTTGAGAAGCGGCAACTTTTTGAAGTGGGGCGTTATTTCATGGCAGCTACCGGGTTACTGTGATGTGGTTCCAATAACTAACAAGCATACAGCAGTCTTGAATCTAAGTTCTGGTCCAGTGAGTACAAGGAGGCATTAACCGCATAGGAGCCTGTACATAAACCGCCTTGTTAGAGATTTACCAAGGATCCAGTATGAAGCACATTCTACCCTTAAAGATGGATCAAGTGGTAATTATATAAGCTGGTTTTGGATGATACACTGGAACTTTGTACCGCGAGTGTGGTAAGGCTGCTTGCTTTGTAATAAAAGTTGGATTTCTCACATACAGAGCGTGTGATTCACACTAAGTGCTCTGGTATTCATGGACATTTAGTACACTGTGTCTATACTGAAGAAATTGTTGCAACAATATATATTTCACATTAATGTTTGTAGCAGGCAAAATGTTTTGTTACGGTTTGTTACAATATGACATTTACTTGTTATAATGGTAGTTTTACGGTTATGTGCTAGATATTATCTGTTAACCAGGCCTGGTTCATATATTTCACTCCTTTTAACAAACACATTTGGGATTGGGGTAATTATGTTTCTGACATGTGTAGGTTTAGCAAATAAACCACTTGTTATTTATGCAACTTGAGTGCTGCCTTGTCATTCTTTCTCACAGCTATGATTTTTAGTTGTGACTTCTCTTATATATTCATTGAATACTATTTTATGACTGCTAGCACCAAATTTGTTTTTGTTTGTAACAAAGGTAGAGTGCACACATTTAATATATTTGAAATTATGGTAAGGTAATAGAGCTGTTAACTTTTTTAATTTAGAATAGAGTAGGGAATTTTTTTTATTTTGGGGGGCTTTATTATTTTATTAGGGGGCTTAGAATAGGTGTAATTAGCTTAAAAATATTGTAATCTTTTTTTTATTTTTTGTAATTTAGTGTTTGTTTTTGTAATTTAGTTTAGTTTATTTAATTGTAGTTTAGTTTAGATATTTGTAGTTTATTTAATTTATTGATAGTGTAGGTGTATTTGTAACTTAGGTTAGGATTTATTTTACAGGTAAATTGGTAATTATTTTAACTAGGTAGCTATTAAATAGTTATTAACTATTTAATAGCTATTGTACCTAGTTAAAATAAATACCAAGTTACCTGTAAAATAAATATAAACCCTAAAATAGCTACAATGTAATTATTAATTATATTGTAGTTATCTTAGGGTTTATTTTATAGGTAAGTATTTACATTTAAATAGGAATATTTTAATTAATAATATTAATTATACTTAATATATATAGGGTTATTATACTTAATATATATATATATATATATATATATATATATATATATATAATATAATATAATAACGATATTAACCCTAGGGTTAATAAAGTTAATATATATAATATAATAACTATATTAACTATATTAACCCTAATATAATTAAGGTTAATATAGTTAATATAGCTGGCGGCGGTGTAGGGGGATTAGATTAGGGGTTAATCTATTTAATATAGGTGGCGGCAGTGTAGTGGGATTAGATTAGGGGTTAATACATTTATTATAGGTGGCAGCGGTGTAGGGGGATTAGATTAGGGGGTAATACATTTATTATAGGTGGCAGCGGTGTAGGGGAATTTAGATTATAGGCAAAAGAGCTGATTTCTTTGTGACAATGCCCCACAAAAAGTCCTTTTAAGGGCTGGTAAAAGAGCTGAAATCTTTGGGGCATGCCCGGCAAGAAAGCCCTTTTAAGGGCTGGCAATAGAGCTGTTACTTTGGGGCAATGTCACGCAAAAGGCCCTTTTAAGGGCTGGTAATAGAGGTGATTACTTTAGGGGGATTAGATTAGGGGTTAATTAATTTAATATAGCTGGCGGCGGTGTAGGGGGATTAGATTAGGGGTTAATACATTTAATATAGCTGGCGGCAGGGTAGGAGCTCACGTTAGGGGGTAGTTTAATGTAGCTGGCGGCGGTGTAAGGGGCTCACATTAGGGGGTAGTTTAATGTAGCTGGCGGCGGTGTAAGGGGCTCACATTAGGGGGTAGTTTAATGTAGCTGGCGGCGGTGTAAGGGGCTCACATTAGGGGGTAGTTTAATATAGCTGGTGGCAGGGTAGGAGCTCACATTAGGGGGTATGTAATGTAGCTGGCGACAGTGTAGGGGGATCACATTAGGGGGTTATACTTTTAATGTAGGTGGCGGCGGGGTCTGGGAACGGTGGTTTAGGGGTAAATACTTTATTAGGGATGGCGGCGGGGGATCGCGGTTAACAGGTAGATAGACATTGCGGCTGCATTTTGTGGCGAGGTGAAAATGGAGTAAGATTTCTCCATTTTCACCACGTAAGTCCTTACGCTGTATATTGGATACCAAACTGCGCGGGTTTGGTATACCTGCCTATGGCCCAAAAAACTACGGGCAAAGGCAGAAATATACGAGCGTAACTTCTAGGTTACGCCGTATATAGGATACTTAACCCGCGCAACGCTGTATATCAGATCGCTTTTAACATAAATTTCAAATTCTACTTCCATGTTTTTACCTGGCAGAGAACAAGTTGCTGAGGCATTGTTCTTTCTGGTTGAGTGCTTTTCTTTCTGTTAATATATGTATTGTGATCCAGGGGAAAGTCTACCTAAGTTTTTAGGGGATACCAGTAGTAGAAACCCTGCCCAATGTGATATGAGGGATATGGCTGCATCTCACTGACAAGGTAAACACAAGACCAGAATTATAATGTTCCTTGTTCAGAGGAGGATTTCCTAGTATTTCTGAGTTAGACCATCCTGTCTAGGTAGGATCAGACTGATGTACTTCAGGATAGTTCTTTGTGAAAATCACAATTGGGCTAAAAGAGGCTACGCCCAGGTGGTGACTCGCCAAAGAACAATCTACTGAGCCATTATTCGCTTTTGGTTAAGCACTTTTCTTTCTGTAGATTAATAAAAATAGTGTTGGGAAATGGCTTGGCAGTAAAGAGGTTCAAGGGAAAAGGAAACTGCTGTCAATTACAAGGGGTAGATTTATTTATATCGAGCTGACATGAGTCGCTATAGCATATCAAGTACGCTCAACATCGCTAAATACGGACAGCATTTTCTGTTGGCATTTAACATTGCACAAACATTTCTAGTGAAATGCTTGTGCAATGCCAGTCCCATGCTCAATGGCGGCCAATCGGTCGCTAGCAGGAGCTGTCAATCGGATCAGGATGATTTCAATCCGCCACCTAAAAGGTGGAGAAGAGGTTAAGGAGCAACAGTCTTATGACTGCTGCTTCATAACTTCAGTATCAGGCAAGCCTGAAATGATGGGACTCTGAAACAGCATTCACTGATTCATAAATCGAGCCCCAAGACTGTACTGTAGTCTTGCAATAAATTAAATACCATTTGACAGTGTCAACTTTTGGAATACATTAACACATTTTGCTGCAATTGTTTTTCAGTGGCCAAATTCTCACTGCCCTTTGCTTTATTTGGAGGAGCCAGTTCGGATTTTTATCTGAAGTGGACAAGGCTAGTCACTTTTATTTTGTTTGCAGAACTTGTATTGTTGTTGCACTATGTTATTTTGTCACCCCTACTGAAGACAATTGTCAAATCCACAGTTTGCATTTCTAGTTCTCAAAATGTAAAAAAATTACAGTTACAGGGGGCAAAGTAAACAAATATATTGCAAATATAATACCTGCATATTACCCTTCACCTTGAGATCATGACCCTTTTCTAATGTTGTTCTTTTTGTTAAAAAAAAACTAAAAAACTACAAATTGCATAAGAAAATATTAATGGAAACCTTCAATTCATAAAATACCCTGATTCCCCAATAACCTCTGTCTGTTTACCTCTGTAGGATTTATTTGCAATGCACATTAGCATCTGATCATAACAGTTTGAAACATAACAAGAAATAAAGTTTGACATCTCTAATTATTACATTTTATATTAAAGATTAAAAAGAATTTTTAGCATGAATGCTTTTCGTAGGTCAAAATAAGATCATAACTGATCACATCAAACTTCATATCAACCTTCAATAATTATCTATTAAAAATAAATATCCAAACAGGGAGATGTAAGGACGGTCTCTAAATCTAGTTAATTTTTCATTTTGCCAGCTCTTTGTTTTGCTAATGATTTATTATGACAGCAGTGATTGTCACTATCTATTCTATAAACATATAATTAGCTTTATTTTCATTTTTTTCCTAATGCAACATGATTTACTTTGAATAGCAAATCAGAATTACAATTTACCAAGTGTTAATTGTGTATCTTCTATGAATATTCAGATGGACATTGAGTGGCAGATAATTAAAAAGGCCAACAGATTTGTCTGCCGCATGAAAAATCTAAATAAATATCCTCTAAATTGTAACAGTATTGGGAAAAAAATATATCTGTGCTTCAGTTGCTTTGAAATTTGAATACATTAAATACAGCTACTGCATAATTTGTTTGAAATTTAGCAGTTGTTTGGTTTTATTAATATGATTGTTAAAAAATATTTGAAGAAGAAAATCTAATCTAGGATGAAGAAATATATCAACTTTTTTCCATTTAACCATAATCATTCCCATGAAGACATTTTAATGCTGTCAGTCTTTTTTGCTTAGATTACAAGTGGAGCTTCTATGTTGCTTCCTAAAAATGTAAAGAGGCCCATTTATCAAGCTCCGGATGGAGCTTGTTGGCCCGTGTTTCTGGCGAGTATTCAGACTCGCCAGAAACAGCAGTTATGAAGCAGCGGTCTAAATACCGCTGCTCCATAACCCTGTCCGCCTGCTCTGAGCAGGTGGACAGAGATCGCCAGAATTCCACCCGATCGAGTACGATCGGGCTGATTGACACCCCGCGAGTCTGCAGGGGGTGGCGTTGCACCAGCATATCTTGTGACCTGCTGGTGCAATGCTGAATATGGAGAGCGTATTGCTCTCCGCATTCAGTGAGGTCTTGCGGACCTGATCCGCACTGTTGGATCAGGTCAGCAAGACCTTTGATAATTCGGCCTCATAGTCTGACTTTCGCTTGGGCACCGACCTGAAGGTGTGCTAAGCCAAAGGTGGACTAAAAAAAAGAAGAAAGTGCTCTTAACAATGCCTTAAACTATATTATCTATATTTAATCTATATATATTTTCATTAATAAAAGTTAAAGGGATATGGAACATGATAAGTTGTTGAACTGTTGTAGAACACACAAACATACACACACACACATATATATATATATATATATATATATATATATATATATATATATATATATATATATATATATATATTTGAGGAGAAAGAGGACAAAGGGTTAACTAGCTATATTCCTGACAATTTTAATAAATATATATATATATATATATATATATATATATATATATATATATATAGTGTATCATATGCATACACATTAGACAGCAGCTTATACATAAATTTCAACAGTTAAAGAAAAACAATGATATATGAGAGACCAAAGTTTGTTAGAAATAAGCATGGCACTCAGTGGATGAAGCCGCGCAGTCCTAGTGTGAAACTTCTGAAATGACTAATTACATAATTTTACCCCAATCATTTGAGGTAATTTTAAGACACTGCAGGTGGGCGCTCCTTTCCAGCCCTTATGGATATGGATATGTCTGTAGTCTGTTGATCTGTTCCAGATGCTCCAGACTCCGCTATCCCTCTCTTGCTTCTTATAGTATGGTAGACTCCCAGATCTCTCTCGTGGGTAATAATTAATATGATTAAAACAGGTTTATTAAAACATATATCTGTAAAAAAACCTGCTTTCATTTTACACCCTCAATAAATTATGAAGTAATTAATCAACAATAAAATACAAAGTGGCAAATTCCACTGTATTTTCACTTCAGGAACGTCTGATCACAAACTCTTCTGGAAAGTGATTAGTGTATAAACAAACCGGATGGCCCGGTGTGAACAAAAGTCTATGTTCGTTACTCTGTCTTACGCGTTTCGAAGGATGGCTTTAAAATACTTCCTTCTTCTTCAGAGACTGTATAAAGTTTGTTTTCTGCTTTAAAAAGAAAATCACGGTCAGCTACCTTGTAAGAGGCAAAGCCGCTATTGGTTGGAAAGGTCACGTGAGTCAATGTTGGACCTTATATTGGTGCATGGTTACTGCTGAATGACATGAGGTAACGTCATCGGCTGTTAGAAAACTCAGCGGATCAGTACACTTTAACTATTTCTTACTTGATAATAATAAAGTTTAAAACCAACTTAATTATCTTTAAAAAAACTTTAAACCTATAATACAAAACTTGGTGATTGTGCTAGTTGAAAAATGTTCCTATATAAAATACGTCTCTAATAAAAATACAAATACTGTACAGAAATGAAACATTTTCTAAAATACAACAAAGACACAGATAGATAAAATTTGGTTATCATTTGCTACTAAGTATGCAAAAACTACAGCACTTATACATCGTCAGTGTTAACGCTGCATGTTTAATATTGCATATTTACCCATTGGAGAATAAAGCATATTATATATATATATATATATATATATATATATAAATATATACTGTATATATATATATATATAAATGAATATTGGGAAATTAAAACATATACGGCTAGATTTAGAGTTTTGCAGCCAAAGGGGTGCGTTAACTACGCATGTTTTTTTTCCCCTGCACCTTTTAAATAACGCTGGTATTTAGAGTTCTCTGAAGGGCTGGGTTAGGCTCCAAAAAGGGAGCGTACAGGCATATTTACTGCCACTTCAACTCTCAATACCAGCGTTGCTTACGGTAGCGGCTAGCTGGAAAAACGTGCTCGTGCACGATATCCCCATAGCAAACAATGGGGCAGTTTGGGCTGAAAAAAAAACCTAACACCTGCAAAAAAGCAGCGTTCAGCTCCTAACGCAGCCCCATTGTTTCCTATGGGGAAAAACTTTCTAAGTCTGCACCTAACACTCTAACATGTAGCCCGAGTCTAAACACCCCTAACCTTACACTTATTAACCCCTAATCTGCCGACCCCGCTATCGCTGACACCTGCATATTATTATTAACCCCTAATCTGCCGCTCCGGACACCGCCGCAACCTACATTATCCCTATGTACCCCTAATCTGCTGCCCACAACATCGCCGACACCTATATTATATGCATTAACCCTTAATCCCCCCCCCCCAACGTCGCCGCTACCTTACCTACACTTATTAACCATTTATATGCCGACCGGACCTTGCCGCTACTATAATAAATGTATTAACCCCAAAACCGCCTCACTCCGGCCTTGCAAACCCTATAATAAATTTTATTAACCCCTAATCTGCCCTCCCTAACATCTGCAACACCTAACTTCAAGTATTAACCCCTAATCTGCGACCGGACCTCGCCACTACTCTAATAAATGTATTAACCCCTAAAGCTAAGTCTAACCCTAACACCCCCCAAGTTAAATATAATTTTATTCTAATGAAATAAATTATTTCTTATTAAAAAAAATAATCTTATTTAAAGCTAAATACTTACCTGTAAAATAAACCCTAATATAGCTACAATATAAATAATAATTACATTGTAGCTATTTTAGGATTTATATTTATTTACAGGCAACTTTGTATTTATTTTAACCAGGTACAATAGCTGTTAAATAGTTATTTACTATTTAATAGCTACCTAGTTAAAATAATTACAAAATTACATGTAAAATAAATCCTAACCAAAGTTACAATTAAACCTAACACTACACAATCAATACATTAATTAACTAAACTACCTACAATTACCTACAATTAAATCAACTAAACTAAATTACAAAAAAAAAAAAAACACTAAATTACAAAAAATAACAAAAGATTAAAAGAATTTTAAACTAATTACACCTACTCTAAGCCCCCTAAAAAACTAACAAAGCCCCCCAAAATAAAAAAATGCCCTACCCTATTCTAAAATAAAAAGTTGACAGCTCTATTACCTTACCAGCCCTTAAAAGGGCTTTTTTGTCTGTAAAAAAAACATACAATAACCCCCCAACATTACAACCCACCACCCACATACCCCTAATCTAACCCACCCAAACCCCCCTTAAAAAACCTAACACTAAGCCCCTGAAGATCTTCCTACCTTGTCTTCACCCAGCCGGGTACCATCCGATCCGTCCAAAAGAGGGTCCGAAGACTTCATCCTATCCGGCCAGAAGAGGTCCTTCAGAGGGTCCGAAGTCTTCATCCTATCCGGCCGGAAGAGGTCCTCCAGAGGGTCAGAAGTCTTCATCCAGATGGCATCTTCTATCTTCATCCAAACAGATTCAAGTTCATTCCGATTGGCTGATCCAATCAGCCAATCAGATTGATCTCGCATTCTATTGGCTGATTGGCTTTTTCCTACCTTAATTCCGATTGGCTGATAGAATCCTATCAGCCAATTGGAATTTGAGGGACACCATCTTGGATGACGTCATTTAAAAGGAACCTTCATTCGCTGTTAGTACGTTGTTAGAAGAAGATGGATCTGCGCCGGCTGCTTCAAGATGGACCCGCTCCGGATGGAAGAAAATAGAAGATGTCATCTAGATGAAGACTTCCGACCCTCTGGAGGACCTCTTCCAGCTGGATAGGATGAAGACTTCGGACCCTCTGGAGGACCTCTTCTGGCCGGATAGGATGAAGACTTCGGACCCTTTTCTGGATGGATAGGATGGTACCCGGCTGGGTGAAGACAAGGTAGGAAGATCTTCAGGGGCTTAGTGTTAGGTGTTTTAAGGGGGGTTTGGGTGGGTTAGATTAGGGGTATGTGGGTGGTGGGTTGTAATGTTGGGGGGTATTGTATGTTTTTTTTACAGGCAAAAGAGCTGATTTCTTTGGGGCATGCCCCGCAAAAAGCCCTTTTAAGGGCTGGTAAGGTAATAGAGCTGTTAACTTTTTATTTTAGAATAGGGTTGGGCATTTTTTTTTGGGGGGGGGCTTTGTTATTTTTTTAGGGGACTTAGAGTAGGTGTAATTAGTTTAAAATTCTTGTAATCTTTTGTTATTTTTTGTAATTTAGTTTAGTTGATTTAATTGTAGGTAATAGTAGGTAGTTTAGTTAATTAATTTATTGATAGTGTAGTGTTAGGTTTAATTGTAACTTAGGTTAGGATTTATTTTACAGGTAATTTTGTAATTATTTTAATTTATTTTACAGGTAATTTTGTAATTATTTTAACTAGGTAGCTATTAAATAGTAAATAACTGTTTAATAGCTATTGTACCTGGTTAAAATAAATACAAAGTTGCCTGTAAAATAAATATAAATCCTAAAATAGCTACAATGTAATTATTATTTATATTGTAGCTATCTTAGGGTTTATTTTACAGGTAAGTATTTAGCTTTAAATAGGATAAATTTTTTTAATAAGAAATAATTTATTTTGTTAGAATAAAATTATATTTAATTTAGGGGGGTGTTAGGGTTAGGGTTAGACTTAGCTTTAGTGGTTAATACATTTATTAGAGTAACGGCGAGGTCCGGTCGGCAGATTAGGGGTTAATACTTGAAGTTAGGTGTCGCAGATGTTAGGGAGGGCAGAATAGGGGTTAATAAAATTTATTATAGGGTTTGCGAGGCTGGAGTGAGGTGGTTTAGGGGTTAATACATTTATTAGAGTAGCGGATTAGGGGTTAATAAGTGTAGGTAGCGGCGACGTGTGGGGGGCAGATTAGGGGTTAATAAATATTATGTAGGGTCGGTGGTGTTAGGGGCAGCAGATTAGGGGTTTATAGGGATAATGTAGGTGGCGCCGGTGTCCGGTCGGCAGATTAGGGGTTAAAAAATGTATTAGAGTGGTGGTGATGTGGGGGGACCTCGGTTTAGGGGTACATAGGTAGTTTATGGGTGTTAGTGTACTTTAGAGCACAGTAGTTAAGAGCTTTATAAACCGGCGTTAGCCCATAAAGCTCTTAACTTCTGACTTTTTTCTGCGGCAGGAGTCTTGTCGGTAGAGGGTCTACCACTCACTTCAGCCAAGACTCTAAATACCAACGTTAGGAAGATCCCATTGAAAAGATAGGATACGCAATTGGCGTAAGGTGATCTGAGGTATGGAAAATTTGCGTCTGGAATTGATTCTCTGTTAAAGTAAGATTGGTTACAAAGGGATCTGCAAACATTTGAGGTATGGGCAAGTAAATGGAAAATGAGATTTAATATGGAAAAATGCAAGGTTCTACATTTTGAAAGTAAAAATAAGCAGGCAACATATTTTTTCATTTGAACAAGACTTAGCCAAACAGAGGAGGAAAGCATAATTATGTCACTATATAAAGCCCTGGTAAGATCTCACCTTGAGTATGGAGTGCAGTTCTGGGGACCGATCGCAAAAAAAGATATTGCAGGACTAGAAAAAGTTCAGAGAAGGGCCACAAAGCTAATAAGGGGATTGGAGAAATTAACCTATGAGTAGAGGCTAGCCAAACTGGGTCTGTTTTCTTTAGAAAAAAGGCGCTTGAGAGGTGATTACTTTATATAAATATATTCAAGGCCCATATTCAGAGATGGCAGAAGCTCTGTTTATTCCAAGAAAATTTTTCTGACAAGAGGTCACAATTTAAGGTTGGAGGAAAGGAGATTTAATCTCCTGCAATGGAAACGTTTTTTCACTGTAAGAGCAATAAAATTGTGGAAGTCATTACCAAAGGAGGTAGTGAATGCCAATACCCTAGATACATTTAAACATAGTCTGGATACATTTCTGTATATAAACAAAATTCATGAATAGGATTGCTAGTATTAAATGGGTCACCTTTTAGTGGGGTTATTTAAGCTTAACCGGAACTTTTTATAAGTATTTTAGATTTGTATAGGTTGAACTCGATGGACTTCAGTCTTTTTTCAGCCTTCTCTACTATGTTACTACAGGGAGTGCAGAATTATTAGGCAAGTTGTATTTTTGAGGATTAATTTTATTATTGAACAACAACCATGTTCTCAATGAACCCAAAAAACTCATTAATATCAAAGCTGAATAGTTTTGGAAGTAGTTTTTAGTTTGTTTTTAGTTATAGCTATTTTAGGGGGATATCTGTGTGTGCAGGTGACTATTACTGTGCATAATTATTAGGCAACTTAACAAAAAACAAATATATACCCATTTCAATTATTTATTTTTACCAGTGAAACCAATATAACATCTCAACATTCACAAATATACATTTCTGACATTCAAAAACAAAACAAAAACAAATCAGTGACCAATATAGCCACCTTTCTTTGCAAGGACACTCAAAAGCCTGCCATCCATGGATTCTGTCAGTGTTTTGATCTGTTCACCATTAACATTGCGTGCAGCAGCAACCACAGCCTCCCAGACACTGTTCAGAGAGGTGTACTGTTTTTCCTCCTTGTAAATCTCACATTTGATGATGGACCACAGGTTCTCAATGGGGTTCAGATCAGGTGAACAAGGAGGCCATGTCATTAGATTTTCTTCTTTTATACCCTTTCTTGCCAGCCACGCTGTGGAGTACTTGGACACGTGTGATGGAGCATTGTCCTGCATGAAAATCATGTTTTTCTTGAAGGATGCAGACTTCTTCCTGTACCACTGCTTGAAGAAGGTGTCTTCCAGAAACTGGCAGTAGGACTGGGAGTTGAGCTTGACTCCATCCTCAACCCGAAAAGGCCCCACAAGCTCATCTTTGATGATACCAGCCCAAACCAATACTCCACCTCCACCTTGCTGGCGTCTGAGTCGGACTGGAGCTCTCTGCCCTTTACCAATCCAGCCACGGGCCCATCCATCTGGCCCATCAAGACTCACTCTCATTTCATCAGTCCATAAAACCTTAGAAAAATCAGTCTTGAGATATTTCTTGGCCCAGTCTTGACGTTTCAGCTTGTGTGTCTTGTTCAGTGGTGGTCGTCTTTGAGCCTTTCTTACCTTGGCCATGTCTCTGAGTATTGCACACCTTGTGCTTTTGGGCACTCCAGTGATGTTGCAGCTCTGGAATATGGCCAAACTGGTGGCAAGTGGCATCTTGGCAGCTGCACGCTTGACTTTTCTCAGTTCATGGGCAGTTATTTTGCGCCTTGGTTTTTTCACACGCTTCTTGCGACCCTGTTGACTATTTTGAATGAAACGCTGGATTGTTCGATGATCACGCTTCAGAAGCTTTGCAATTTTAAGAGTGCTGCATCCCTCTGCAAGATATCTCACTATTTTTGACTTTTCTGAGCCTGTCAAGTCCTTCTTTTGACCCATTTTGCCAAAGGAAAGGAAGTTGCCTAATAATTATGCACACCTGATATAGGGTGTTGATGTCATTAGACCACACCCCTTCTCATTACAGAGATGCACATCACCTAATATGCTTAATTGGTAGTAGGCTTTTGAGCCTATACAGCTTGGAGTAAGACAACATGCATAAAGAGGATGATGTGGTCAAAATACTAATTTGCCTAATAATTCTGCACTCCCTGTATATTTCTTTTTTTTTAAGAGCAATTACTCTATTACCTCCTCTTTTGTGTGGTTTTACGTGTCCTAAAATGGTACCCCTAAGGAATTTAGTTCAAATCAGCCAATAGCATTTCAGTAGCTCTCATCCTATTGGCTGTTTTGAACAGCCCATAGGATTTTAAAAGCTCTCATCCTATTGGCTGATTTTAATTTGAAGAATCAAATCAGCCAATAGGAATGCAAGGTACGCCATTTTGAAATGGCTACCTTGCATTGAAGCTTCAGTGTACGGCGGGACCATATGAAGAGGACACTCCACGCTTGATGTCTTCGCCGCTCTGCTCCTCACCACTGGGATGAAGATAGAAGATGCCCCTGTGATGGATACAGATTTCGCCGCTTGGATGAAGACTTCTCACCGCCTGGATGTCTGGACTTCAGCAATCGTTAGTAGATATTCTGGGGTTAGTGTTAGGTATTTATTTTTTTCAGATTAGGGTTTGGGCTTTTCAAAAAGGTGCTAAATGCCCTTTTAAGGGCAATGAAAAGAGCTGAATGCCATTTTAAGGGCAATGCCCATACATATGCCCCTTTAGGGGACCTTTTAAGGGCTATTGGTAGTTTATTATAGGCTAGGGGGTATAAGGGCTATTGGTAGTTTATTATATGCTATGGGGTGTTTTTATTTTGGGGGGCTTTTTATTTTTATAGGGCTATTCAATTAGGCGTAATTATTTTTATTTTTGAAAAATTGTTTATTATTTTTTGCAAGCTTAGTGTTTTTTTTTTCGTACTTTAGTGTAATTTTCGATTTTTTTATTTTTCTTGTAGTGTTTATTAGTTTAGTAAGGTTAGGCTAATTTATAGTTTAATGGTAGGTTTATTTTTATTTTACAGGTAAGTTTCTATTTATTTAAATATAGTTATATTGTAATTTTAATTTAAAGTTATGGGGTGTTAGGTTTGGGGGTTAATAGTTTAATTTAGTGTTTTGCGATTCAGGTGGTTTAGGGATTAATAGGTTTATTTAGTGGCGGAGATGTGGTACAATAATCTAACTTCGAAAGAAAGTTAGTTTGCCTGAGATAACTATATCAGTTGTAATTTTAGGTTTGTAGCTGATATTTCTGCAGCATTTAATGGATATGAGTAAGCTGACACAGAATAAACAGCAGATAATGTAGTTTAAATCAACAATTAAGGAACCGTAGGTTTAGCCCAAATCACTTACACAGTGAAAGGTTAGGTTCTCTTTTAGAAAGGAGAATATTAATTAGATTTCATTGGCTATGCAATTAAGAATTTATTAAACTCATATATAAAATATCAAGGAAGTTGGATTCCAAAATGTAAGTATTGATGTATTAGACATTAACTTATTGAGTACAAATCTGGATATAGCGGTATTATGAAAACATACACATGAGATTGAACAGTTCAGCAGGGTAAAATAGTAACCAAAAGATTAAGACATTCTCAGGTAAGCATGTTTTGAAATACTGCAGGTGCAGTCTTACCGCTACCGGAACATCCCAAACTTTACCAAACCCTTGAGTATAGAATAACTTCTTAGGCCGTCTGTACAGAGATACTGATAGAATTGAACATCTGATACATAATGAGTTCATACAAACAATCTTCGGAGGTTCTCCAGAGAAGTTAGCGTAAATCTGATAGGTAGAAGGCGGAGGAAGTTCCAACTAAGAAAATAAGGAGCCGCAGCTGTGCTGAGATAGAAACTACGGTGATAGAGGCTGGCATCAGGATGGTAGAGTCAAAGTGAGGCCTGCTAGCAAAATAACTCTGGCGTAGGTATCAGTAATCAAGCATTGATTAGTGGTTAGGCTGCGTTTAAATAGCCAAGGTGAAAGGAAATACTTAAAGGTATAGTGTCTAGACAATACTAAGTAAGAGAAAAGGTTGAATTATTACATGTGGGAGGCCGGAGGTTTAGGAGTTAATAGGTTTATTTAGTTGCAGAGATGTGGGAGGCTGGAGGTTTAGGGAGCAGCAGATTAGGGGTTAATATCTTTTATTATAGTGTCGGTGATGTCAGGGAGCGGCGGAATAGGGGTTAATCATTTTTATTAGTGTCGGCGATGTCGGGAGCAGCAGATTAGGGGTTAATAAATGTATTTAATAGTCACGATGTGGTGGGCGGCAGATTAGGGGTTAATAGGTTTAATATAGTTGGAGGTTAATTAGAGGTTAATAGGTAGTTTATGGGTGTTAGTGTACTTTGTAACACTTTAGTTAGGAGTTTTGTGAAACAATTTTGTGGCGCAAAACTTATAACTACTGCTTTCAGATGGCGGTATGGATCGTGTCAGTATAGGCTATAACACAAGCTTTTTAGTCTCACTGCACAACCTGTAATACTGGCGCTATGAAAATACCAAGCTATACCGACACAACTCGCAATAGCTACGTTACTGCCATTACGTTGAAATTGCCATTTTTCAGCGTTAAAAGTCCGTAACGCAAAACTTGTAATCTACCTGACTTTGTTCACAACAGGTCTTCTGGTTTGATTATACACCAATTGCTTTCCAGTAGAGTTTGTGATCAGATGTTCCTGAAGGGAAAATACAGAGGAATTTGCCACTGTAATTTATTGTCGATTAATTACCTCATAATTTATTGAGGATGTAAAATGAAAGCAGTTTTTTACAGATATATGTTTTAATAAACTTGTTTTAATCGTATTACACTATTGCGGCTTTTTTTCTGCTTTTTATCTATACCCACGAGAGAGATCTGGGAGTCTTCCTTACTTTAAGAAGCACGAGAGGGATTCAAAAGTCAACCATATTAAGGGGAATAGCGGAGTCTGGAGCTAACAGATCAACGGACTAAAGACATATCCATAAGGGCTGGAAAGGAGTGCCCACCTGCAGTGTCTTAAAATGACCTCATATGATTGGGGTAAAATTCTGTAAGTAGTATTTTCATCATTTTCACACTAGGACTGCACGGCTTCATCCGCTAAGTGCTATGCTTAATTCCTAATAAACTTTGATTACTCATATATCATTTGTTTTTCTTTAACCCTTGAAATTTATATATAAGTTGCTGTCTAATGTGTATGCAAATGATACACTGATATATATGTATATTTATTCAAATTGTCAGGAATAGAGCTAGTTAAAGGGACAGTAAACCTTAAAAATAATGTTATATAATTCTGCACATAGTGCAGAATTATATAACATTATTTAAGTGCTATAGTTCTAATAGCCTTTTTTACCTTTAAATATGTAAAAATTATGGCGCTTTTACAGACCCGCTCTCTGCTCTCTGCTGAGCGGGTCTGTAATATTTAGTCAGCGCATTGGGCCAGCTGTATAGTCACAGCCTGGCCCGACCACGCCATAACACAAAGTGCAGCTCGCTCCTGCTGTCAGACAGAGCAGGATCGAGCGGCACTTTGTGTTATGGTGTGTTACAGCTGGCCCGATGCGCTGTGTGAATAAAACAGACCCGCTCAGCAGAGAGCAGAGAGCGGGTCTGTAAAACAGCCTGGGTTTTTTAAAATTAAAAGGGAATATTTCGTTTTATACAGATAAGGCTAATATAATGCTATAACATTATTTTTAAGGTTTACTGACACTTTAATTTCAGTTGTTAACAGCTTTTTAACAAATAGACTGAAATTAATTTATATATGGCAGCACTATTTCCTGCCATGTATGACACCAAACACCTTTCTAGGTATCTTTTTAAAAATGGTATGCTTTGTCTGAATCAGAAAATAAAATGTTTGGGTTTCATATTCCTTTAAGGGGTTAAGTGGTGAGGAAGAGAGGCTGTTAGGAAATCCCACTCTTATCTTTACCCACAAAATTCTTAAAGGTACATGTGATTCCTCATTTAAAATGTGAGAGTCTAACCTTTGACGGATCACATATTGCTCAAAGATACTGAAAGATGTGATTGGTTGCTACAGCTGTAGATGACCTCTTTACAACAGAGAGATATTGACGTGAAGGAGTCAACAGAACCCCTCTCTTATTACCTGCGCCATCTAGACAGACAAATGGTCTCTTATTTTAAATAGAAGAAACCATATGGAAAGGATATCACCTTTTCCATTACATATTTTTTAGTTTTTATGGAGGGGCTATAGTGAAGCATACATGACCCCACAATGGGCTAAATTATGAGTGGAGAGCTAACAGTTGTGCACAAGTGAAAAGGGGTTTATAGCATTTGTATGCACGTGTCGGGTTTTTCACTCGTATTACAAGTTGATCGCTTGAGCGCAATTGAAGTCAATGCGCGTTGTGTTAGCGTGATCTCAGAACTCTGGATTACTGTTTTGCAAAACAAAAAAGTTTCACAAAACACATAAAAAATACATTACAGGGGGGCGGAGCGTGGCCACGCTGGAAGATGGCCGCACACTAGCAGGGCTCCTGAACCCGGTCCTGACATATTCGCCTTAACACAGCACTAATTCATCTAATTCAGTGGAGGTGAGGCAGGCGTGCAAACAAGAAAAGCCAGCACCTGAATTTCGGATACTCAGCTGTGAGGGGTGACGAGCTGGCCCTGCGCTGCAACGGAGGAGGTGCGGGCTGTCGGATCGCTGCGCCACGTGGGCCTCGGAGCTCTGGAAGTTTATGGGCAATGTGAGAGGTTATAATCATCAACAGGGTCTGCTCAAAAGCAGACGGTTCGTCACCGGAATGGCTCAGCGTTAGAAAGGAGCACCGGGGTGAGCAACGTTAGGTCTCTCTAACACGTTACAGGGCAGCTGGCAGCAATAGGAGTTTAATTAAAAAAAAAAAACACTTCAGCTATAAATAAGAGGGGGTCGGAATTTGACAAAGACTTCAGGCATTTAGCCCCACTGTGACAATCGTGCTGTAAAGCACCATAAGGGTTTACAACATTGTAGGCCAATATATTTAT
Organism: Bombina bombina; assembly: GCF_027579735.1. Lineage (NCBI taxonomy): Eukaryota > Metazoa > Chordata > Amphibia > Anura > Bombinatoridae > Bombina > Bombina bombina. The sequence continues at coordinate 47,255,975 of NC_069500.1, forward strand.
AGCACAGTTACCTATATTATTTAAGGGGGCAAGTTCTTTAGAGGCCTTGCTAAGGCAAAACTTAGACCTGGAAGCATCTGGTAGAACTATATTTGGAGGTTCCATCTCTCAAATATCGGTGCCCCTGAACTCTACTTTCACTATATATAGCCCTCATATCTAGAGCAGAGAGGCCTGTGAGGACATCGCTATCTTCAAGTCCCTATTGTCTCATGTCTGCACTACATCATCAGGGATACGTCACAAACTGAGAAGCATTTGCTGCACACATAGGCCCACTCACCCCTTCATCCTTATCACCCCCCTTAGCAAAAGGGTATGCCTAATAAAAGACCAAGTAGAGCAGAAAAATCTATAACTATCAAGTCAATGAACCAATATTTGAAACCCAAAGACGCTGTAAAGGATAATACTGGGGGAGGCATGGCTAATAAACACAACACTCCTAATCCTTCTACACCTAACAGTGACATCTCCTCAGCTCAATATGTCACAAAGGATGACATCCAACATCTTTCCTCCAAGGAAGATATCAAGGGAGTATTAACTGAAATGAGGAGCCTGTTTGGCGACCTTAAGAAATATATGGTGGCCCTAGAAACAAGAATTACTAAAGTGGAAAAAACTACTAACGCCACTTCTTCTTCCCTACAACAACACACTTTAGATCTTCAAAACCATGCTGACAATCTCCAATCTCTCAACGACAGACTGGAAGACCTTGATAATAGGGGTCATATGAATAATTTACGCATTCCTGGAGTCTCTGAAACAGTGTCCCCGCAGAATATTGAGGGTTACCTACAGGCTCTATTTAGGATTATAAAAGGGTCTCTGACATCTCCAGAGGTACCTATAGAAAGGGCTCACAGGGCCCTGAGACCCAAGTCACCCAATAAAGCTCCTCCGAGGAACATTATCATTACATTTTTAAATTATAAAGACAAGGATGAGATTCTTCAAGGAGCCTGACGGAAGCACCCTATTACCCATGTGGGTGAGGAGATACAGGTTTTTTCAGATCTTTCCCCAGTGACTCTTCAAAAAAGGAGGGAGCTGGGCCACATCACCGCCATTTTGAGGAACTGCAAGTTTCAGTATAGGTGGGGTTTTCCGGTCTCTATTATTGCCAGTAACAACAACAAAACAGTCATCTATAGGCCTCGAATGGATGAAAAATTCTTCTTTGAAAATTTGTCTATTCAAGTCCAGGTTCCAATGGGAACACAGAGTGAGGGGGTATCACCCTCACTGCAAGCACCAAGAGATCAGTCATCCAAAGTGGTCAATGGGTAATGTACTGTCCCTGTTATTAAACACCTGTATTATATTAAAAACTATGCTGTTTATCATTGACTTTCAAGTTTTAATCTGCCTATAAGGCATTATACTTGAATACTGTTTTACCACCAACTGGAGATATTGTTTCAATAGATTAGGCTGAAGACCTTTATATAGGAACTTTGTTGTGTGTTGGGTGTTCTGGGGAGTGGGGAATGGGGGTTTGCCTGAGGACCCAGATAATAGTAATGGTAGGAGAAGTTCAGTCAAAATGTATATATACTACTGCCTTATATGTGTTGCAGATTTAAAGGTAAATGCATTACAATTCGTTTAGAGGTCAACCTACATACTTGTGTAAATGAAGTTGTCATGTTTTGATTCCATACATCCAATGTTAGGGCTTGATTTATCAAAGCCCTTCTCCTATAATTACGGGCAAAAAAACGCATATGAAATGATCATCATATTTATCATTGCCCCCTGCGCCTAAAATTGCGCTAATCTGAATGAAACTTGTTCGCACCTCACTTACATTCGCCTAGGCGCACGGGCGCGCTCCCGACAATGCTAAAACACATTGGACCAAGGGGTAATTGTAGGTGCAGACACTGAAATATGAGTTACTTGGTATTCATCATCACTTTTCGCCAATAGTCAAGGGTAGTCTCGCAGTCAATTACGTGTCGGCATTTTCGCCATATATACATAGGCGAATCTCAGTAGAGCCCACTGTTTCACCTATATGAAAATGGAATACTTTCTGATGTTAGCACATTTGTCCGTTGCTCGGCACTTGGAAGAGACTGATATGCCCTTAAAAAAGCACACACGGGCGCCAAGACTTTTCCTGCCCCGTTGTGGTCTGCATGCTTTAACTGATTGTGAAATAAAAAAACGGTTCAGGCTCAACAGGTCAACTATTTTAGATTTATATGGACTAATAAAACATGACCTAGAGCCGAGCACAAGAAGGACAAGATCAATCCCTGGAATAGTGAAATATAATGACATTTAAATAGCAGTAGACACAATAAAAAGGACAACTACCAACAAGCATGCTATCATATTGTTATTGTGAGATCTACATAAAACTACATATTACATGTACACACAATTTATATACATATGAACACAGACACTGAAAATTAAATATATGAAATGAGTAATATTAGGACATACATATATAGCAATATAGAAATAGATTTGGGCGCAAAATTTAGGTAGAGTCATGATAAATATGGGGATGTACAATTGCGACCAGCAGGATTTATCATAATACGCTACAGCTCGCTTGTTTTAAAAGGCGTGTAGTTCCGAGCAGTTTTATGATAAATATGAGTGCAAATTTGCGCCGTCATAGAAGCGAGTAGAGGCGCAGTTTCAGGCGCACGTATCAGACACTATGACTTGCCTTTGATAAATATAGCACTAAGTCAGTAAACAGATGCTCCATCGTGGGAATCTTATCATAATACACTTAACCCCATATCCACAGCAGAATTTACTACGATACCGGTTGTGTGGACCTCGGGTCTTCCTGGTCTCCATCCAGCTCAATTATTTTTGGAGCTGTAGACATTAGTTTAATACCTTACTACCGATAGATTAACAAGTCCCTTCGGGGACTTGATGCCCCTAGCTAATAACACAAGGTAGTTGTTAACAAGTCCTCGTGGGACTCCTAGTACATTTTTATAGGGATATCCTTATCTCACTTTTAAGGTTCATCTTACCAACCTTGAAATGGCTGTTGGGCTACCTTGAAACGGCTGTTGGGCTACATATATGGTGGCATTCTCCGAAAATGAGAACCTTTTGGCCGGGTATCCTGAAGAGAATTTCGGAGGTCCTGAATCTAGTCATTCCGGATTCCCCAGAAATTTTACTATTCCTTACCTTACCAAAAACGCAAAGTGAAGCGCATTTAGCCTTATAATTAATTATGCTTACAAGCGCAAAGAAGTTAATTCCTAGAAAATGGAAGACACAGAACCCCCCCCTACCTTAGATAAGTGGCACTCTCAGGTGGAGGGTTTCCTCCTAATGGAGAGATACCATTATTTGAAAACGCATAAATTGGAGGTATATGAAATGATACTTACACTATGGCACAACACCATATAGCCCCCCCCATTTTTTTCCCCTATCTCTCAATTCTCCCCACTTCAGTCTCCCTACCCTTCTTATAACCTTATTAATCATTCTCTTTAACGCTGATCTCTTTTTATCTATTTCACTAACAATGAAGGATTATTAATATGTCTATTCCCATCCATGATGGCTGCTACTTTCGATGGGAACATATATCAAGGATGTGAACAGTCTGTTATTGTAAGCTCTCAGAATGGTATAACTGTTTATACTTAATCTGTTTCTTTTTGGAGCCCTTTCTAGGGCTGTTTGTATTAAGTTTTTCACATCAATAAAGCTTTTGAAAAAAAAAATACGTTACAAAGTACAGTTACACTCATAATACTATCTAAAAAAATGATAAAAAAAATATTGCACAAAAAAGGTATAAGGGATCAAACTAATGAGGTCTCCGATGTTAGAAAAAAAAGGCAGTCAAGGGGCTTTAACATATATATATATACAGGGAGTGCAGAATTATTAGGCAAATGAGTATTTTGACCACATCATCCTCTTTATGCATGTTGTCTTACTCCAAGCTGTATAGGCTCGAAAGCCTACTACCAATTAAGCATATTAGGTGATGTGCATCTCTGTAATGAGAAGGGGTGTGGTCTAATGACATCAACACCCTATATCAGGTGTGCATAATTATTAGGCAACTTCCTTTCCTTTGGCAAAATGGGTCAAAAGAAGGACTTGACAGGCTCAGAAAAGTCAAAAATAGTGAGATATCTTGCAGAGGGATGCAGCACTCTTAAAATTGCAAAGCTTCTGAAGCGTGATCATCGAACAATCAAGCGTTTAATTCAAAATAGTCAACAGGGTCGCAAGAAGCGTGTGGAAAAACCAAGGCACAAAATAACTGCCCATGAACTGAGAAAAGTCAAGCGTGCAGCTGCCAAGATGCCACTTGCCACCAGTTTGGCCATATTTCAGAGCTGCAACATCACTGGAGTGCCCAAAAGCACAAGGTGTGCAATACTCAGAGACATGGCCAAGGTAAGAAAGGCTGAAAGACGACCACCACTGAACAAGACACACAAGCTGAAACGTCAAGACTGGGCCAAGAAATATCTCAAGACTGATTTTTCTAAGGTTTTATGGACTGATGAAATGAGAGTGAGTCTTGATGGGCCAGATGGATGGGCCAGTGGCTGGATTGGTAAAGGGCAGAGAGCTCCAGTCCGACTCAGATGCCAGCAAGGTGGAGGTGGAGTACTGGTTTGGGCTGGTATCATCAAAGATGAGCTTGTGGGGCCTTTTAGGGTTGAGGATGGAGTCAAGCTCAACTCCCAGTCCTACTGCCAGTTTCTGGAAGACACCTTCTTCAAGCAGTGGTACAGGAAGAAGTCTGCATCCTTCAAGAAAAACATGATTTTCATGCAGGACAATGCTCCATCACACGCGTCCAAGTACTCCACAGCGTGGCTGGCAAGAAAGGGTATAAAAGAAGAAAATCTAATGACATGGCCTCCTTGTTCACCTGATCTGAACCCCATTGAGAACCTGTGGTCCATCATCAAATGTGAGATTTACAAGGAGGGAAAACAGTACACCTCTCTGAACAGTGTCTGGGAGGCTGTGGTTGCTGCTGCATGCAATGTTGATGGTGAACAGATCAAAACACTGACAGAATCCATGGATGGCAGGCTTTTGAGTGTCCTTACAAAGAAAGGTGGCTATATTGGTCACTGATTTGTTTTTGTTTTGTTTTTGAATGTCAGAAATGTATATTTGTGAATGTTGAGATGTTATATTGGTTTCACTGGTAAAAATAAATAATTGAAATGGGTATATATTTGTTTTTTGTTAAGTTGCCTAATAATTATGCACAGTAATAGTCACCTGCACACACAGATATCCCCCTAAAATAGCTATAACTAAAAACAAACTAAAAACTACTTCCAAAACTATTCAGCTTTGATATTAATGAGGTTTTTTGGGTTCATTGAGAACATGGTTGTTGTTCAATAATAAAATTAATCCTCAAAAATACAACTTGCCTAATAATTCTGCACTCCCTGTATATATATATATATATATATATATATATATATATATATATAGTGGGGCAAAATAGTATTTAATAAGCCACCAATTGTGCAAGTTCTCCCACTTAAGAAGATTAGAGAGGCCTGTAATTTTCATCATAGGTATACCTCAACTATGAGAGACAAAATGTGGCAATGACAGAGGTCAAATGTTTTCTGTAAGTCTTCACAAGGTTGTCACACACTGTTGCTGGTATGTTGGCCCATTCCTGCATGCAGATCTCCTCTAGAGCAGTGATGTTTTGGGGTTGTCGCTGGGCAACACATACTTTCAACTCCCTCCAAAGGTTTTCTATGGGGTTGAGATCGGGAGACTTGCTAGGCCACTCCAGGACCTTGAAATGCTTCTTACGAAGCCATTCCTTTGTTGCCCGGGTGGTGTGTTTGGGATCATTGTCATGCTGAAAGACCCAGCCACGTTTCATCTTCAATGCCCTTGCTGATGGAAGGAGGTTTGCACTCAAAATCTCACGATACATGGCCCCATTCATTCTTTCATGTACACGGATCAGTCGTCCTGTTCCCTTTGCAGAGAAACAGCCCCAAAGCATGATGTTGCCACCCCCATGCTTCACAGTAGGTATGGTGTTCTTTGGTTGCAACTCAGCATTCTCTCTCCTCCAAACACGACGAGTTGTGTTTCTACCTAACAGTTCTACTTTGGTTTCATCTGACCATATGACATTTTCCCAATCTGCTTCTGGATCATCCAAATGCTCTCTAGCATACTTCAGAAAGGCACGGACATGTACTGGCTTAAGCAGGCGGACACGTCTAGCACTGCAGGGTCTGAATCCCTTGCGGCGTAGTGTGTTACTGATGGTAGCCTTTGTTACGTTGGTCCCAGCTCTCTGCAGGTCATTCACTAGGTCCCCCCGTGTGGTTCTGGGATGTTTGCTCACCGTTCTTTTGATCATTTTGACCCCACTGGGTGAGATATTGCGTGGAGCCCCAGATCGAGGGAGATTATCAGTGGTCGTGTATGTCCTCCATTTTCTAATTATTGCTCCCACAGTTGATTTCTTCACACCAAGCTGCTTGTCTATTGCAGATTCAGTCTTCCCAGCCTGGTGCAGGTCTACAATTTTGTTTCTGGTGTCCTTCGACAGCTCTTTGGTCTTCACCATAGTGGAGTTTGGAGTGTGACTGTTTGAGGTTGTGGACAGGTGTCTTTTATACTGATAACAAGTTCAAACAGATGCCATTAATACAGGTAATGAGTGGAGGACAGAGGAGCCTCTTAAAGCAGAAGATACAGGTCTGTGAGAGCCAGAAATCTTGCTTGTTTGTAGGTGACCAAATACTTATTTTCCATTTCCATAATATGCAAATAAATTCTTTCCAAATCAGACAATGTGATTGCCTGCATTTGTTTCCACATTTTGTCTCTCATAGTTGAGGTATACCTATGATGAAAATTACAGGCCTCTCTCATCTTTTTATGTGGGTGGACTTGCACAATTGGTGGCTGACTAAATACTTTTTTTGCCCCACTGTGTGTATATATATATATATATATATATATATATGTCTACATTTGGGTACATCTGTATTTATGTATTTATATATGTCTGTTAATATGTATAGGTGCTTTGGAGCCCTTTGCCGTTAAGTAGATGAAAACATGTACAAGCACATTAATGCAATATTTATATTTAATATACATTTTAACCATGCATTTAGTGTATATTTTTCACATGTTCTGCACATAGGGAATATGTTGTAAGCATTTTTACGTAGATATTCCTATACATATCTGTATATATCTATACCTATATATAATCATGTATATATATATATATATATATATATATATATATATGATGCTCAAATAATAAAGTATTGCAGTATGCAGTGATACCTTTTTTATTAGACTAACAAAATATTTCAAAGACAAAGCTTTCAAGAGTTTTCCTCCCTTCCTCAGGTCTGAGGAAGCAACAAAAACTCTAGAAAACTTGTCTTTGAAATATTATGTTAGTCCAATAAAAAAGGTATCACTGCATACTGCAATACTTTATTATTTGAGCATCTTATATATATATGTACAACATTCTAACATTAATGTAATAGTATTTCTAATGCTTTCTTTAAATGTAATATTTGATTAGAATTTTTCTAATAATTCAATTGTAATATGAGAATTCAAAAAATTCAAAGCCTTATATTGGTAATAGTATTTCTAATGTTCTTTTTAAATGTAATATTCGAAATAGAAACATTCGAGTTGATATATTTGTATCTATTATGTATTAATTTACTAAATTCCCTACCACATGAACTATTGAACTTCTGAATAGTAATTGTTAAATCACGTTACATTGAAATTTTGATTGTAGATATTCAATCTAATTTTAAACAATCGAAAATGAAAATAAAATTTGATTACCGAATTTGAATGCATTTTCATTCTGATCAACAATAATTGTTTTCAAAATGAATGTCCACAGGACTATTCATTCTATGAAACGAATTACACTTTCAGAACATTGGCCCATCACTAGTTATCGCGTGTGAGATATTGTAAGTTCAGCTTCTTACGCGTGTCGGGTTAGCACGTGACCGAAATCAGTTTACTTTCAACTTTTACTATGTGCGCAACCCGATGCGCGTAAAAAGCTTACTTCGAGTGCAGTTAACACTCAAGCAGGATAATTAAATAGTGCTCTACTTGTAATCTGGCCCTTTGTAAGTAATAAAGATATAATGACCCTCATTTAAACAAAATTAAATTCCCTATTTTGAGTAACAATTAGGTAATCACCATTATAGCAATTATCTGCACCAGTAGGGACAATAGCACTTCTATATAAGAGCTGTGAAGCTATTTCCAAAACCCTGTTTATCTCTCCCCATAAAGGGACAGAAAACACCATTTTGTGATACATGAGTGGAGTAGTTCTATATTAGCCTCATTTTCACTTAAATAAATTTGCCTTGGTGCCTCTATCTTGCCCCATCAATCACACTTTCTACAAGAATATGGAGACTAAAGATATATTCATGGAAAAAGTATGACAAATACTTGAAAACATTAACCTGTACCTTTAGTTCTTTGTGAGGATCAAAATATGCCAATATTGGTCCTGGCTCACATGTGAACAATTCTTAACCCCTTAATGACCACAATGTACCCTGTATGTCACTGGTCGTTAAGGGCTTTTCAGGACATAATGGCACAAGTCTAGCAAGAACACACTATTAATGCACTCCCTCCAGCAGGCTTTGTGGAATAGAGCAGTCTCAACGCTGGTGGCAAGACCGTGCTATAAAACAATCAAGTCCCAAAAAAAGGCCAGCGACATACAGGGTACGTCGCTGGTCCTTAAGGGGTTAAATTTTGTTGAAAGCTCCGTCTTGTTGTGTGTCCCACACAAATGCACTTGATTCCTTTAGAAGTTGTTGCAATGGTGCGGTGATGTCAGAAAGCTTGGGTGTAAATTTTGAAAGGTAGATGATAATGCCTAGCACTGTCCTTTGTCTTTATATGTGTATATACTGTATGTGTATATATTTCTGGAAATACATATTTACACATATAAATACATCTGTATACAAATATAAACAAACACACACACACACACGAGTGTAAGTGTAATTTGTTATGTATTTTTTAAATGTTTTGTGTTTTTTGTTTCACGAGCAGAAAACCTGATGTGCTCTAACACCTGCGATATACCCCTTATCGCTCGCACACAACTGTTAGTGCTCCACTCGTAATCTGACCCTTATTTTGTGCTTGTGCAGTTCTGTTTACTTTCAATTTGTAATATGTGCACAGGTTAGCGCACCACTTGTAATCTAGCCCAAAATGTTTACTGTCATCTTATTTTAACATATCTTTGCAGCAGAAAAGTTGCTTCCCTCCCCTAACAGTTTTATTTCATACTACAATTGTTATTGACTTTTGCATTATTTCATCGTTAATGCTTTTTCTTCGGCATCAAAAAAGACAAGGACACTATTTGTGACATGGCAGCTAGTAATGATAATTAATTAAACTTCCTTGATTTGAGTTTTGTCCATGGCTTGCACACAAGTATCATTGATTGACAAATCATTATTCTGACATGACAAGCGGATCTGCTAATTAAAATAGGTTTGTAAATTGGTGATTTGAATACTTGATAATTAGTATGTGCATTGGTAGTAATTAGAGTCTTTAAAGGTTTAACATTTTTCATCCAGTGGAGTAGATTTAGCTCTTGTATAGCAGGTACAAATACATGATCTGTCACTGAATGTATAGAAATACTTAGGATGCGGTATAACGTAACTAAATCAGATTAATTTAAACTGTAAATAAACACTAGATAGAGCAATTTAAAGGAAATATTAGTCTGAGATTAACCTCTTCATGCTGTTACGATGTTCCATGCTGGGCTTTAGCACCTTATATGACGCCGGCAGCCTCCCCCTTTTACGCAATCAAGACTGAACTGAGGTGTGTGCCAAGCAACACAGGCAGTCCCCCACAATTTGATCTTGGCCTTGAAACCAAGTGATTGCATTGAAGATCGTGTGATTTCCTTTTTACAACAAAAGTTTATGCCGGCAAGGAGGTGTTAATATGCAGCTCTATTTTTTAAACTTCATAACGTTGTCTATATATTGAAAAATTAATTTTCTTTGTCCAAAAGCAATGGGTGTGCCATGTTGTAGCCTAGGTAGCTGAGGCCAATCAGGGACTGCTATGAATATGTCACTAGAATATGCAACCAATGACTGTGTGTAAAGGGATACTAAAGCCAAAGTTATAATTGGAAAGTTATAATTTCATGATTCATTACTTACACTTTGTAGAGCTATAACTAAGCTCTTAGATTGCAGGTGGTTTAAAGCCCCACAGCTACTCCGGACAGAAGCAAGGATCCTTGAAAAAGCCACCCTGTTACAGTAAAGCGTGCGTTGAATATTATATCAAGGACTTTACGGACAGTGGGGTAGGTTTAACAAATGGCAGGCGGACATACAAAACACTACAAACATACATATCTAGCTACAGTATACATGGGGTACCACATTTTCTTTTGTTAAGTGCCAATTAAAGCAAATTAGTCATCCTCAGTCTTCGTTTAGGAATCAACAAAACATAACATTTTTTAGGAGAAGATATTTTATGTTTTTAGTTACAAAAAGAACAGCTGGAATTTAATAATGCCCAGTACCTGTGAGTTGCTTCTCTTTCTTCAACTTTAAAAATATCTCCCACCTCAGAGGTACTATATTATATTTTTGTCCAGAATTGTTATCTGATGCATCCTCAAAATGAAAAGACATAAATTGTCATTTTATATATCTATGTGTATATACTGTATGTACACTTGTGTGTAGACATGTGTGTGTATGTGTTTATATGCATGCATGTGTGTACGTCTTTATATGCATGCATGTGTGTATGTCTTTATATATATATATATATATATATATATGGGTGCACATGTGTGAATGTTTATATGTGTAAACATGTGTGTATGTGTTTGTATGGATCCACGTGTGTGAATTTGTTTACATGCGTGCACGTTTGCATGTCTTTATATGAATGCACGTTTTTATGTGTTTATAAGGGTGCACATGTGTAAATGAGTTTATATAGTTGCACATGCATATGTATGTCTTTATATGGGTGCACATGTGTACATGTCTTTATATTGGTGCATTTGAGTATGTTTTTTTTAGTGCACATGTGTGTATGTCTTTGTGTATGTGTTTATGTGTGTGCAAATATGGATGCACATGTGTGTATATCTTTATTTTGGAGCACATGTGTTTATACGGGTGCACATGTGTATATGTCTTTATATGGGTGCACATGTGTTTATATGGGTGCACATGTGTCTATGGGGCCAATTTATTAAGGGCTGAATGGCCCCTAATGCCCCTGTTTCCGCACAAGTTTTCAGACTTGCCGGAAACAGAAGTTAAGAAGCAGCGGTCTTAAGACTCCTTTACTCGTTCGCCTCCTCTGAGGCTGTGCATATCAATCCGCCCAAACTCATATGATCGGGTTGATTGACACCCTCTACTAGCAGCAAATCTGCAGGGGGCGGCATTGAACAAGCAGTTCACCAGAACTGCTTGTGCAATGTTAAATGTCGACAGCGTATGGGTGCATATGAGTGTAACTCTTTTTTTTAGTGCACATGTGTGTATGTCTTTATATGGGTGCACATATGTGTATGTGTTTATGTGTGTATGTCTTTATATGGGTAAACATGTGTGTATGTATTTAAATGGGTGCACGTGTGTGTATGTGTTTATATGGGGTCACATGTGTGTATGTCTTTATATGGGTGCACATGTGTGTATGTGTTTATTTGTGTATGTGTCTTTATATAGGTGCACATGTGTGTGTTTCTTTATATGGATGCGTATATGTGTGTATGTGTTTATATATGTGCATGTCTTTATTTGGGTGCAAATGTGTTTATGTCTTTATATGGGTGCTCATGTGTGTATGTGTTTATATGTGTGCATGTCTTTATATGGGTGCACATGTGAGTATGTTTTATATAGGTGCACATGTGTGTATGTGTTTATATGTGTGCATGTCCTTTCTGGGTTCACATTTATGTTTTTCTTTATATGGGTGCACATGTGTGCATGTGTATCTATGGGTACATCAGTGTGTATGTGTTTATATGTGTGCATGTCTTTATATGGGTGCACATGTGAGTATGTTTTATATAGGTGCACATGTGTGTATGTGTTTATATGTGTGCATGTCCTTTCTGGTTTCACATTTATGTTTTTCTTTATATGGGTGCACATGTGTGCATGTGTATCTATGGGTACATCAGTGTGTATTTGTTTATATGTGTTCATGTGTGTGCATGTCTATATATTGGTGCACATGTGTGTGTATGTATTTATATGTGTGACTGTTCTATGGGTGCACATGTGTGTATAGCTTTATGTGGGTGCAAGTGTGTATGTGTATCTATGGGTGCATGTGTTTATATGTGTGTAGTGCTAACAGAAGACAAAGTTGCAACATCACTACACTAGTGGTTGTGGGATGCACTTATCAGAGTGCTGATGCATAGATAAACTTTTATAAAGTTAGAGCACATGTGTGTATGTGTTTATATGTGTGCATGTCCTTTCTGGGTTCACATTTATGTTTTTCTTTATATGGGTGCACATGTGTGCATGTGTATCTATGGGTACATCAGTGTGTATGTGTTTATATGTGTGCATGTCTTTATATGGGTGCACATGTGAGTATGTTTTATATAGGTGCACATGTGTGTATGTGTTTATATGTGTGCATGTCCTTTCTGGGTTCACATTTATGTTTTTCTTTATATGGGTGCACATGTGTGCATGTGTATCTATGGGTACATCAGTGTGTATTTGTTTATATGTGTGCATGTGTGTGCATGTCTATATATTGGTGCACATGTGTGTGTATGTATTTATATGTGTGACTGTTCTATGGGTGCACATGTGTGTATAGCTTTATGTGGGTGCAAGTGTGTATGTGTATCTATGGGTGCATGTGTTTATATGTGTGTAGTGCTAACAGAAGACAAAGTTGCAACATCACTACACTAGTGGTTGGGGGATGCACTTATCAGAGTGCTGATGCATAGATAAACTTTTATAAAGTTAGAGTCAAAAAGAAGAATTTGACCAAGAAAGAGGCATCTAAATAGCACTTCTCTCTTCCCTTGTATGTTTTAGAACATCAAGTTTTTCAGGGGTAATGGTTCAGTAGTGTTTAAAATGTAACTTTTAATTGAAAATATTTAAAACAAAATGTGTATTTAACCTCTTAACGGCCAGCAATGTATGGGGTACATCCAGCAAAAAAATGCAGTTAACGACCAAGGACGTACCCCATACGTTGTTGGTCTTTGAAAGTGGTGGAAGCGATCCTGATCGCTTCCAGCCACTTTCATGTTATTGCAGTGATGCCTCAATATTGAGGCATCCTGCTATAACACTTTTTAGCAGTCCGATGCAGAGAGAGCAACTCTGTGGCCCTCTCTGCATTGGCCATTGGTGGGTGGGAGCTGATGCAGGGAAGTGGGTGGGTGGCCATCGGTGAAAGAGGGGGGTGGGATCATGTGCACGGGCGCACACAGGAGCGTGTGCGTGCGTGCATGAGAGCGTGTGAGTACACGCACGCACGGGCGGGCGGAATCACAGTGGACAATATCGCTCAGTAGTGAGGTTGGAAAGAGAGGACTGGGGAGGGTGGGAATTTTAAATTAAGGGATCTGGGAGAGGGTGGGGGGTAGGATGTTGAGGGGGAAGTTACACTACAGAATATATTTAATAAATGGTGCACAGTAAGGCAGAGGGTGGGGGGGTTAGAGAGCTGTTTGGGGCGGTATCAGGGAGGCTGGGGGCTAAGGGGGATCCTACACAGCATACTTTTTTTTTTTTTTTTTTTTTAAACAAAAACCACCAAAAAATGTTTATTTTAGTACTGGCACACTTTCTGCCAGTACTTAAGATGGCAGGGACAATTGTGGGGTGGGGGAGGGAAGTGAGCTGTTTGGGAGGGATCAGGGGGTCTCATGTTTCAGGTGGGAGGCTGATCTCTACACTAAAGCTAAAATTAACTCTGCAAGCTCCCTACAAGCTACCTAATTAACCCCTTCACTGCTAGACATAATACATGTGTGATGAGCAGCAGCATTTAGCGGCCTTTTAAATACCAAAAAACAACGCCAAAGCCATATATGTCTGCTATTTCTGAACAAAGGGGAACCCAGAGAAGCATTTACAACCATTTGTGCCATAATTGCAAAAACTGTTTGTAAATAATTTCAGTGAGAAACCTAAAGTTTGTAAAAAAAATTGTGAAAAAGTGAACAATTTTTTTTATTTGATCTCATTTGGTGGTGAAATGATGGCATGAAATATACCAAAATGGGCATAGATCAATACTATGGGTTGTCTACTACATTACACTAAAGCTAAAATTAACCCTACAAGCTCCCTACAAGCTCCCTAATTAACCCCTTCACTGCTGGGCATAATACATGTGTGGTGCGCAGCGGCACTTGGCAGCATTCTAATTACCAAAAAGCCATGCCAAAGTCATATATGTCTGCTATTTCTGAACAAAGGGGATCCCAGAGAAGCTTTCACAACCATTCATGCCATAATTGCACAAGCTGTTTGTAAATAATTTCAGTGAGAAACCTAAAATTGTGAAAAAATTTAAGTTTTTTTTTATTTGATCGCATTTGGCGGTGAAATGGTGGCATGAAATATATATGTAACTATCGCTAACTTTGAAAAAAAGTGGTTTGGAAATAGCAAAGTGCTACTTGTATTTATGGCCCTATAACTTGCAAAAAAAGCAAAGAACATGTAAACATTGGGTATTTCTAAACTCAGGACAAAATTTAGAAACTATTTAGCATGGGTGTTTTTTGGCGGTTGTAGATGTGTAACAGATGTTGGGGGTCAAAGTTAGAAAAAGTGTGTTTTTTTCCATTGTTTCCTCATATTTTAATTTTTTTTTAAGATATGATGAAAATAATGGTGTCTTTAGAAAGTCCATTTAATGGCAAGAAAAACGGAATATAATATGTGTGGGTACAGTAAATGAGTAAGAGGAAAATTACAGCTAAACACAAACACCGCAAAAATGTAAAAATAGCCTTGGCCCCAAACGGTAAGAAAATGGAAAAGTGCTGTGGTCCTTAAGGGGTTAAAAACACAAATAGATTTCTGACATATCTGATTAATATTATTTAGGCACTAGAAAAATCGAGATCTAGATCACCACCGGTCTAACGCTCACTTTCCAGCCACAAATTTTCCATAACGCAGATCCCCTTACGCCAATTGCGTATACTATCTTTTCAATGGGATCTTCCTAATGCCGGTATTTAGAGTCTTGGCTGAAGTGAGCATTAGAGCCTCTACCGACAAGACTCCAGCCGCAGAAAAAAGTCAGTAGTTAAGAGCTTTATGGGCTAACGCCGGTTTATAAAGCTCTTAACTACTGTGCTCTAAATACACTAACACCCATAAACTACCTATGTACCCTGAAACCGAGGTCCCCCCACATCGCCGCCACTATAATAAATATTTTTAACCCCTAATCTGCCAACCGCACATCGCCGCAACCTACATTATCCCTATGAACCCCAAATCTGCTGCCCCTAACATTGCGACACCTACATAGAATTTATTAACCCCTAATCTGCCCCCCCAACTTCGCCGCTACCTTACCTACACTTATTAACCACTAATAACAACTATAATTTTAATCTAACGAAATAAATTAAATATTATTAACTAAAGTCTTCCTATTTAAAGCTAAATACTTACCTGTAAAATAAACCCTAATATAGCTACAATATAACAAATAATTATATTGTAGCTATTTTAGGAATTATATTTATTTTACAGGCAACTTTGTATTTATTTTAACTAGCTACAATAGCTATTAAATAGTTATTTACTAATTAATAGCTACCTAGTTAAAATAATTACAAAATTACCTGTAAATTAAATCCTAACCTAAGTTACAATTAAACCTAACACTACACTATCAATAAATAAATTAAATCAATTAACTACAATTACCTACAATTAAATAAACTAAACTAAATTACGGGGGCGGAGCCTAGCCACAAACTGACATGGCTGCTTTCTAAATAAGCTCTGTTGTCCCTGCTGACATTACACTAAAAACAAGTACACTCATGTTATAAAACTAACTTATAACTTGCACCTCTATATGACTCAAGCATCACCCACTTAATTGTTTCAAGTTTGAGGACAAAACGGATCACCAAAGAAGGACTGAAGAGGAACCTGAGAGTTGCGGCCCTGAGATCAGACCTATCTGAGTTACGCCCGGCTCGACTGAAAGACCTGTCTCGGATACCTGATCTGTTTTTAAAACGTAGGGGAAAAAAGGAAGGAAGCCGGACCTAGAGCTACTGATAAATAACCCCACAGAAGACAGGAGGGTACGCGATCAGTACCGGAAAGTGTGCGGCCTAACACGAGGGCCTCTGACATCAGCAGCAGGAGATCCGACGGAGGTACTGCGCAGCTCGGCAAATTACCTCGGACAGATAACGCTTACCTGATCTAGGCTGCCGACACAGTGGTGAGTGACTGTGGGATCTACCGGTGAGAGAGGAGAGATCCACTGGTACAGAAACACGCTGATCCTGGATGTGCGTGTGTGGCGGGCCTGCACGGACAAGATACGCCAAGAGATTTAAAAGCACACGACCGGAGACCCGCTTCTAGACAGGTAACTCAGATGCCCAGATGACACAGGAGATCAAGCGACTCTGTCTTTTGATTGCGAGTATAGGACTGCTTGGGCCCATCATAGAATAATCAAATACGGCACCATAGTGGTTCATACACACAGTACCAGACCTGGGAATTTGCAGGCTATACCCCTAATGGAAATATTCTGCACGTAACAAGATAGCCAAGCAAAATAGATCACCAGGATTTGCCTTTAGGTTAAAGCTCAATAAGGTGATCCTGTCTACACTAATATTTTATATCTACAGAAGGCTTATGATTCTGGAAGCCCTCAGATAGGCAGCTTGGACTTGGGGAAGATTACGAATAGCCATATATAGCGTGGCTCCTTCACAAAATTGTGTTGTAGCTCTCAAGAGGTCTTTTGCTGGCTGAGTAGAGGGGAGAAAGCACTTATTGATAACCCCTATCTTACAAAACAGATTCTTTTGGCACATGTGATGTCTACCAAAAGACATAATAGACCACCCAAAAGCACACAAACAACCATGCTGGAAAATTACTTAATAAACACAGATGCTACACCATCAGCAGGAAAATCTGATCCACATTTGAAAACCACTGCAGCACAAGTTCATAATACTGAAACATTGCCCACACATCAGAACTGTGTGACCAAAGATGATCTCAGACTCCTGTCCTCAAAGGAAGACATAAAAGAGGCAATGAGAGACTTTAAATCCATGTTTCAAGAACTAAAAAGAGACATCTCAGCAGTAGACCACAGAGTAACACAAGTTGAGGAAAAACAAGAGGCCCTCAGCTCAGATCTACAGCATCAGGCCAGCTATCTGCAAGCTCAGGAGAGCACTGTGCATACTTTATTAGAGAGAATTGAAGACCTCGAAAACCGCAGCAGGAGGAACAACCTCAGGCTGCGGGGTGTTCCTTAAACGGTAGAACCTGCTGCTATTCAAGCATACATTCAAGATTTTGTTAAACACCTCAGAAATGATGATATGGGTCCTGAGCTCCACATAGAGAGAGCGCACAGGGCACTACGCCCTAAACCTCCAGGAAGGCCCCCTCCTAGAGACATCATTTTGAAATTGCTATCTTTTAAAAAGAAAGAGGAGGTGTTACGTCTGGCTAGAAATCAACAGCAGATCGAATTCAGAGGAGTGGAATTGCAGGTTTATTCTGATTTATGCCCAACTACCCTCCAAAAACGGAGGGATCTCAGGTTTGTTACATCTACTTTGAAGGCCAATAAGATCCCTTACAGATGGGGTTTTCCCACAAGCGTCATTGTCACTAAAAATAATGTCACACACATTCTCAAGACCCCTGCTGATCTCCCTTCCTTCAATCAGGCCTTGGGCCTTAACATCCGGCTCCCTATAAAGGTGTCTGGAGCAGCAGAGGGCCAGTCAGAAAGGGAATCAAGCGACTTGCAGTTCCATCCAGATTGAACAGCAGGAACTATATTGTGTTGGACCTTTGATTGGTTCTGAGTCATTTGGCTCTTACCTTGGACTCATGAATAGAACTTTGCTGACAGACTGATGGAATTCGACTCAGATAAGTTATAGTTTAAAAATGTTTGAAATTGTAAAAAATGTGTTGTGCATCAGTTTAAATAACCACTATAGTTGGCGATAATCTTTTAAGGGAAGCATGATAGATATCTATCCTTAACATTTATAGTACGATTTCATATTACCTAAATATATGATTAAGGATTAATCCCTTGCTATAATATGGTTCAGATCGAGACATAATCTTAGACCTCAGAAGGTGTAGACTCTTAGAAGGATTCTCACATTATCTATAAATGCAAAGTTCCACACTCACAAAACCCCCTAGTATTAACGGAGTTAGGTTTAGCTAAATGCCATCTAGCAAATTAACTCTCTGCACAACGCTCATGATACACATTTACCTGACCCTCGATGGCTTATTCTATATAGATAAGTGTTAAGGGTCTACATAGAATAACATGGGCTGTTGGATAGGATCATCTGCTATTGGCGGAGATGAGTCTATGAGTCGACTCTCATGAGACTTAGATTACTAACTAACTATATAATACAGCATGAGTTTTGGTGACCTACAACACATTCCTAAATCATCAGTTAATTACCAGATGTTTGATGTTCTCTCCTAATATTAAGGAAATTAAGCTCTGCAATATGCAATACACAACTGTACTTGTTACTGTTAATAAAAAAAAAAAAAGTTTTTATAAAAGAATTTATATATAGTGTAAGAAAGCAGGGAACACTACCCCTGTGTTTTTCTCTTCTTTGTTATTTATTGTAAGTGTTTGTTATCTTTCAAATTGCGAAATATCTGTGTAGGCCAAAATACAGAATAACGATTAGATTAACGTCTTTACTGCACAGGTTTGGTTTTACTTGTATCCACTACTTAGTGACTTTGTCGCTTCCCTTTCTCCTATCTGTCCTTACACCCTTCCCCTCAACTTCGATTCACCCCCCTTTTTCTCCCCTCCTTCTTACCTCTCTCCTCTCTGCCCTTCTTTATTTTTTTTTATTTTTTTTTATTTTTTCCCCCTTCCCCCCCCCCCCATTAGGATGACATACCCACAAACAGGGACTAGGTCCCGAACGATGGAGTTGATTTCTATAAATGTAAAGGGCCTATACAGTCCTGCCAAACGCTCCATGGTTCTCAGAGACTTGCACAGACATGGGGGAAATATTCTATATTTGCAAGAAACACATTTTGCCTCAGGTCATGAACCCCGTTGGTTTAGCCGACATTACCCTACCGCATTCTTTGCCTCAGGCCCCCAAAAGAGGAATGGAGTGGGTATTCTCTTCAGCGCTGACATGCCGTTCCAACTCACACAAGCACATAGAGACTCGGAGGGCAGGTACTTGATTCTCATAGGATTAATATATGGTAGACCCATTACTCTGGTCAATATCTATTGCCCCAATCAATCTCAACAGTTCTTTTTCCAAAAGGTTATTCATAAAGTACTAGAATTACAGTCGGGCATAATATTCCTAGGAGGAGACTTGAATGCCTCCTTAGATCCCTCCTTGGACACATCAGACGGGGTCTCCAGCATCCCCCTTAAAGCTCTCAAACGTATAACAGCCTCACTTAAAGATGCAGCATTGCATGACATCTGGCGCGCACAACACCCCACCTCCAAAAATTACACTTTTTTTTCCCACCCTCATAGAAAATATTCAAGAATTGATTATTGGTTTACTGATACAATAGGTCTCACTACTACTACTAGTAGTAATATCCTTCCTATCACATGGTCAGACCATGCCCCAGTCACGTGTTCAGTATCTTGGTCCACTGCTCCTGTCACACCGTACATCTGGAGGCTAGATGATACCCTGTTAAATGATCCAGTTTTTAAACTAGAGATTGACAATCCTTGATAGAATATTTTCAGATACACGAGAAATCTGAATCCCAACCTACGGTGGTTTGGGAGGCCCACAAATGTACAATTTGAGGCCTCTTTCTGAAACAGCAAGCCAGAATAGCCAAGAGTAGAAGAGAGAAGTGTCAGAACTTACTCTCGAGGGTAGAGAAAGCAGAAGGTGCACATAAGATATCGCCGGTAGATGAAACACTAAGTAAGAACCTAGCTCAGGCGAGAACGGAACTCCTGGAGTTCCTACAAGAAGATTATCAAAGAACGGCCCTAAAATTGAGGCAGCAATTCTTTGAGCAGGGGGATAAGGCAGGAAGATTCCTAGCCATGGCCATTGCACGGAAAAAAAAGAAACAATACGTTCACAGCATGACACATCCTGATGGGACAAATAGAGAGGATGGGAAATCGATCGCAGAGATCTTCGGATCCTATTATGAAACCCTATATAACATCCAAAACATTGATGGGGCGGGGGAAGACCCTTCCACCCAAGAACGAGAGATCCAAAGTATACAAGCATATCTCTCAAAAGTGGACGTTCCAGGGCTCTTGGAACAAGACTCCGAGGCACTGGAGTCCCCATTCACATGATCAGAAATCAAACAAGCACTCAAAGATACAAAAACTGGTAAAAGTCTGGGTCCAGATGGCTTCGGAGCTGGATATTACAAAGCATTTGACACTATACTCGCACCGGAGTTGCTGAGTCTTTTTAACCAATTATCAGAAACCCCATTCTTGCCTCGTTCGATGCTCGAGGCCCATATTACTGTGATCCCCAAGCCAGTTGTGTGTGCAGAAGAATGCGCTAGCAATACAAAGGGATTATAAGCCTACAGATAAAGGTGATTATCTCCTAAAATACACCTTAGAAAGACAGTGGGGGGATTATTTAGGTTGTAGGGAGTCCCTAAAGACACTCAAACAATACTAAAAAGAATCTGTGGCGCTGGATGTACAGCTGAAATAATCACTAATGGCTATGTGAGTAATGGTCCCAATTGTATATATATAGAGATAGGATGGCTAAAAAATGTAAATTTTAATGATCACAATACATATGTATAATACTTGTACAATTAATTAAAATAGACTCTATAAACAATGTGATAGAAAATAAAATAAAATAAAAAATAAAAAATAATAAATAAATAAATAACCCAGCTCACTAGTAAAGATGCATAAAACAAGAAAGCATTAAAAAACAAAGCATAAAAAACAAAGGTAAAATACAAGAGACCATGCAGTGGAATGGCCCTTTAAAATATGCAATCAACTTGCCATGAAAGCAAGTGTACAAAATGACATAGTGTAGTAAACTTGATATATGGAGCCGTTAATGCTTCAGGGTTTAAATAGTTAGTGCTTCAAAGTTCAAATTAGTTGGTTTTTAAAAAGTCAGTTTAAAGTAGTGTTTCCCCAGCAATGCTCATCATTCCTAATGCATGGGGATATTTTTGAGACAAGAGAAAGAACTTGTCAAAAGCAAATCAATCGTTCAGGTTTAGGTATTACGCTTTTTACTTACACCGGAGGGTGTCTAGCAGCTCTCTTGATGCCGGTCTCGGTTGCCGTATTCTTCTCACAGCCCGGTTGTAGTTTAAGTTGATTTGTGTTTGCAGACACTTCTGTCAGTTTCTTATTCTGCCGCCCGGGTGTCTTTGCACAGCAGTGAATCCTATTTGCAAGCAATATTGCCGGGTGGCGTTTTTTTGGCAGCGTCTGGATTAAGCAGCGTGTAGTTTCAAATAACTACGGATCCTCACAAGGAAAAAAAAAGGAGCAACGCAAACCCAAATACACATCAAAACAACAGGAACTATACTAATTATGGTAACTATACAGAATACCCAAATACACACTATGACAGTAATTACAGAGAATATCCATATTCATACAGCAATAGAAATAAAGAACACTATAATGACCGTACTAACTATGACAATACATGGAAGAATGGTCCCCACAATAATTATAGACCTTACAATAGGACTAGGTACAATGACTACAATAACAGATCAGGAATGAATCACAGTGAGACTAGGACATGGAGAAGAAATACAGAGTATAATAATCATTTCCATAACAGAAATAATCCTACAGATAACCACAGAACAGTACAGACTGAAAACAGATTCGAATCTTTAAGACAGATACCAGAAGAAAATTATAACACTATACAACCAAGTACTTCTAGGTTATCAGATAATAGTCAAACCAATCAAAACACAGCCACTCATCATCATTTTTTAGGGGTAGGACAAAGAACACTATTAGAAAGCCCGTTACAACAAAGAAATACAAGTCTAAGAAAAAGAAGAGCTTCAGAAAAAGAGGAACCAGAGGGGGAACAAAACGGACACAAAAAAAAATAAGAAATTGGAACTAAATGAAAACAATAATAAGGGAATATTCAATTTAAGCAATTTTACATTAACCAAAACTCATGAGGATGTGCTAAACAAGGGACTAACTTTCGCCCCAACCAGTAAATTAGACAAATTTGGTACTTTTATAGATGCCCATAAATTTATAAAAAAACTAACGGTAAAAAGGTGGTTCTCAAAAACAGGAATAGAGAAGAGAGCAAATTCCTCTCTGATAGACCAAAAGGGATACCTACACTCTAATTTAAGCAAAAAATCAACATTTTATCCAAAACAAGATAAGGGACATGCAATCGAAACATTTGAGAGGCTAATAACTAGGGATATAGAAAATATAAAAGAAGAGACAATTAAAAATACCAAGAACAACCTCACTAAGAAACAACTTGACACCATCAAAGAGTTAGAAAACAATGAAAATATAGTGGTGAAACCAGCGGACAAGGGAGGGGGCATTGTTATTTTAAATACACAGGATTACAATAAAATATGCGAAGACATTTTAGGTGATATCACTACTTATAGCAAACTAACAATGAACCCAACCAATAAATTTAATTTGCAATTAAAAGAAATTCTAAACAAAGCAAATGATGAGGGAATACTGAATAAAAAAGAAATGGATTATTTACACATAAAAACACCGAAAATTCCTTTATTATATTGTCTTCCAAAGATACATAAGTCCCTAACATCACCCCCAGGAAGGCCAATAATATCAGGAATAAATTCCATTACTTCGAATTTTTCTCAATATATAGATGGATACTTGCAGAAATACGTAAAAGAACTGCCATCATTCCTAAAAGACTCCACAGAAATGTTGAAAATTCTAGATAATATGAAATGGGAAGAAAACTATCTCATTGCAACATGTGATGTATCCTCCCTTTATACCTGTATCTCACACAAAGATGGGTTGGAAGCAGTACATTATTTTCTGGATAAAGATGAAACAATAAAAATTGAACAAAAAAAGTTCATACTAGAGGGTATTAATTTTATACTAACCCATAATTATTTTAATTACAATAATGAATTCTATATACAGAAATGTGGGACTGCAATGGGGACCAGATTTGCCCCAAGTTATGCGAATTTATTTATGGGTTTGTGGGAGAAGGAGTTTCTAGAATCCAGCACACTTGCGGCAAATCTGGTCCTATACAGACGCTATATCGATGATATAGTATTAATTTGGAAAGGAACACAAGAGGATTTTATACAGTTTCTCCTAGAAATGAACACGAATAATAAAAATCTAAAATTCACCAGTGAAATAAGTAACATAAAAATTAATTTCCTAGATCTAGAAATATATATAAGTAACAACATAATAAATACCAGAACTTATTTCAAATCCGTAGACGCAAATAATTTCATACATCAAACAAGCTGCCACCACCAAACTTGGAAGAAAAATATTCCCAAGGGACAGTTATTGCGTATCCGAAAAAATTGTAGTAACGACACTGACTATGAAATACAGGCAGAAGTTTTAAAGAACAAATTCATAGAGAGAGGCTACAAAGATAAAGACATTACAGAAATAAAAAATGAGTTAAGAATAAGAAATAGGAAGGAATTACTAACAACAAAAAAGAAAGATAACACTATGTTTGACGATAATAAAGAACTCTTTGTTCCATTTATCACTAAATACAGCCAAAATAAACACCTAATAGAAAAAATCATAAAAAAACATTGGTCGGTCCTAAAAAGTGATGAGCTTATTGGGGATTCACTCCCGAATTACCCAAAAATAATATACAAAAAATCACAAAATTTGAAATCCATTTTAGCCCCAACAGAAATAAAAAGGAAAAGCAAGAGAGATCAAGACCTAATGGGTAAAGTAATTAATGGATACTTTCCTTGCCTAACATGCAAGGCCTGCAAACATGCAGTGAAAACAAAAGAGATCAAATCCAATGTCACTGGGAAGAAATATAAAATTAAACAGCAGATACGATGTTCAGACAAGAATGTAGTATATCTCCTTGAGTGTGTTTGCGGCCTCCAATATATAGGAGAATCAGAAAGGCCCCTGAGAGACCGCATTAGGGAACATATTCTCTCAATAGAAAACTTCGAACAAGAAAGGAATAAAGATCTCCCCATTCCAAAACATTTTGCCACCTGCAATAAAGCTAACCCAAAATGCTTAAAGTATACAGGAATAGCAAGAGTACAAAAAAATTGGAGGGGTATGGACACACACAACAGTCTACTCAAATTGGAAGGGAAGTGGATTTTCGAAATGAAATCCCTAACTCCAAAAGGTCTGAATCAAGAATTCGATTTGGGTTGTTTTCTTGTAGATTAAGTCCTAATATTCTGTATAATTACACATATCCTCTATGAAAAATACAATAAAAGCAACTAGTTTATTTAGTTTATCTACTTCTATTTCTATATATATTGGATACCAACTGTCACTATAAGTGACTAGTGTACACATTGTCGAATTTGTTTTTTCGAACTAGTGGATAAATGTGTCCATTTTGTACGATAGTTACATCTGATAATTTGTCAAAAAACTAAATATATAAAATAATAACTATATGTTCCTTAAACAGTAATGAAATAAAATAACATAAAATACTCTATATCATAAAATAAAATATAAGACTACCCATACAATTAAATCACTCAACTTATACACCCCCCCTCTAATAATCATTATAATCCCCTCATCCTCTTCACTTATATACCCCTCTGGTTCACCCAAAATAACAACAAATATGACAAAATCAAAATATCTGCACAAAAACTCTATCTATTGATTTCATTTTATTTATTTTATTTTATATATAAACTTTTTTGTTTTTGTTTTTTAGTCCTAGTAACATAGGCACAAATTTACATAGGCTATTCCTCTTCTCCTTGTTCTTGGTTTCTCAAATAATAAGATTGTGTGATAATACTGTATGCATTTTCTGTTATTTTAGATTGTAAGCATACTATAGTAGGTGCCTTTTTAGTATAATTGATATAATAAGGAATCTAAATAGTCCAAAATATAGGCTTAAATAGAGTAATCAATAGATGACACAAATAAACAATTTGGTAAAGCACTATTAAAATACTGATAATAAAAAAGCGCCTGACTAATGTAAGAAAACTAAAAAAACCTAATTTAATGATGCTTAATGCTCCGATTATAAATGCTACCAAATCTACCAATTAAATCTATGAACCGGCTTTAAAAGGCACCGACATAGTAATGCGAGTAGAGCTTGACAAAGGCTTGTAAGCCGAAACGCGTTGCTCCTTTTTTTTTTCCTTGTGAGGATCCGTAGTTATTTGAAACTACACGCTGCTTAATCCAGACGCTGCCAAAAAAACGCCACCCGGCAATATTGCTTGCAAATAGGATTCACTGCTGTGCAAAGACACCCGGGCGGCAGAATAAGAAACTGACAGAAGTGTCTGCAAACACAAATCAACTTAAACTACAACCGGGCTGTGAGAAGAATACGGCAACCGAGACCGGCATCAAGAGAGCTGCTAGACACCCTCCGGTGTAAGTAAAAAGCGTAATACCTAAACCTGAACGATTGATTTGCTTTTGACAAGTTCTTTCTCTTGTCTCAAAAATATCCCCATGCATTAGGAATGATGAGCATTGCTGGGGAAACACTACTTTAAACTGACTTTTTAAAAACCAACTAATTTGAACTTTGAAGCACTAACTATTTAAACCCTGAAGCATTAACGGCTCCATATATCAAGTTTACTACACTATGTCATTTTGTACACTTGCTTTCATGGCAAGTTGATTGCATATTTTAAAGGGCCATTCCACTGCATGGTCTCTTGTATTTTACCTTTGTTTTTTATGCTTTGTTTTTTAATGCTTTCTTGTTTTATGCATCTTTACTAGTGAGCTGGGTTATTTATTTATTTATTATTTTTTATTTTTTATTTTATTTTATTTTCTATCACATTGTTTATAGAGTCTATTTTAATTAATTGTACAAGTATTATACATATGTATTGTGATCATTAAAATTTACATTTTTTAGCCATCCTATCTCTATATATATACAATTGGGACCATTACTCACATAGCCATTAGTGATTATTTCAGCTGTACATCCAGCGCCACAGATTCTTTTTAGTATTGTTTGAGTGTCTTTAGGGACTCCCTACAACCTAAATAATCCCCCCACGATCCCCAAGCCAGGCAAGCCAGTGACCAAGCCTGAGAATTATCGTCCCATCTCATTGCTTAATTCAGATGTCAAGATCCTAGCGAAAGTAATTGCCAATCGCCTCAATAGATATCTCCCACAGCTCATCTCTACTGATCAAGTGGGTTTTATCCCGGGACGTGAGGCAAGAGATAATACCGTAAAAGTCCTGCAGTTGATCACATACACACATAACCATGATGCCCCGCTGGCCCTGGTCTCAACGGATGCTGAGAAAGCATTTGACCGGGTCAGCTGGTTATTCATGCGTCACACCTTGATGAAATTCGGGTTTGGTCCTAAGCTTACAAATAAGATCATGTCCTTGTACTCAGCACCTAATGCTAGGGTACCGGTGAACGGTATGCTTTCTGAGGCATTTACAATCCAGAATGGAACCAGGCAGGGGTGTCCCCTATCCCCTATCCTGTTCGCCCTGACGATCGAAATCCTGGCTAGCAGGATCCGAGCAAACCCTGAGATAAGAGGGATTTGTATAGGGGGCTTTGAGCATAAACTTGCTATGTATGCCGACGATGTCCTGCTACTGATATCGGACGTCGGAAAGTCTTTGGTAAGGGCCATCGACAAATTCATACTCTTCGGCAGTGTATCAAATTTCCTTTTAAACCCTTCGAAGTCTGAAATTATGAATATCACGATCCCCCAGACCGAATTTAAAACACTTGATAAAGAATGTCCACTAAAAATTACACATGACAAGCTGAAATACCTCGGTATCTTTTTGATGCCTAGCATAAAAGAGACAGTAGCCTTGAACTATAAAAACATCAAAGATGACATCCTTAGAGATCTCTCGAATTGGAGAAACAAGACAATCTCCTGGTTGGGCCGTATCGGGGTGGTTAAAATGAATATTATGCTACGGGTGTTGTATATCATGCAAACCATCCCCTTATCAGCAGCCTCCCACATAGTTCACCAGATACAAGCGGCTATTGAATCCTACATCTGGAGGGATCTCAAACCGAGAATTAATAAGAAAACCATCTTTTTGTCTCGGAACAGGGGAGGGTTGGGAGTACCTGACCTGAGGGTGTATCAAAAAGCAATATCACTCCAGAGGTTGGTAGAGTGGTGCCACAACTCCACTCAAAAAGCCTGGATTCAAGTCGACAACACAATCTTACAAAGAGGAAATGTGGGAGCCCTGGCGTGGATCTCCCATTCTCATATACCCCCCGTAACCAAGCTTTATCCTTTGATAGATGAGGTGCTGGTGGGCTGGGATAAACTGATCAAGAGAGCCCCTTTTGTCTCCACTCCCAGCTCTCCGGTCACCCCTCTTAGATAAAACCCCGATGTGGGATTTTCAGCAGGATCAT
Organism: Bombina bombina; assembly: GCF_027579735.1. Taxonomy (NCBI): domain Eukaryota; kingdom Metazoa; phylum Chordata; class Amphibia; order Anura; family Bombinatoridae; genus Bombina; species Bombina bombina. The sequence continues at coordinate 47,284,004 of NC_069500.1, forward strand.
CGCTCTCAAACAAGGCCTATGGCCTTGAGGAATCGGCAATACACAATATAATTATACAGGATAAATTGAAGCCTCAAAGTGAGCTGGTCGAATGGGATTGTGAGGTCTTCACTTCATGGTTTAGAGTAGCGCAGATCAGACACTATTTTGGCACCCACAGGGAAAAGCACAATCTTACGAGGCGCAAGACCCCTTTTGAAGCTCTTTGTACGATGACACATCACCCAACCCATCTGATCTCACAATTATATAAACTACTGATATCGGACGGAGATCATCTCCTTCCATCATACACGCAAAATTGGCAGGATGAGCTGGGCTTAGAGATAGGAAGTAAGGATTGGAACAAGATCTTTGACAGGACGAGACGGGCTTCTGTCTCGGCCAGGGTTCAGAAAACACAATATAAACTGCTAAGTAGGTGGTACCTGACTCCCCAAAGACTAAAGCGCATATACCCACACACAAATGGGGGTTGCTGGAGAGGATGTGGAGAGGAGGGAACCCTGTTACATATTTGGTGGACCTGCCCACTAATACAACCTTTTTGGATCAGAGTAATGGCTGAGATCAGTAATGGCTGAGTCCTTGGAATTATCATTCCCCCCAATCCTTGCCACCTACTATTTCATCAACTGCCCAAAGTTGTGGGAGAAGACAAGTACCTGCTTCTCTTATTGATGCTAAATGGTGCAAAGGGATTAATCCCCTTATACTGGAAAAAACAGAACACCCCTAGTATACAAGAATGGAAACACAAAATGACTGATTTGCTGAATCTTGAAAGATACCATTATCTTAAAATTGGAAAATTAGGCACACATGAGCTGATGCTATTGACCTGGGAGGGACGGGGTATATAGTACATGGGTGAACCATCTGTAACCAAAAAGGAAACAAGTCCCCCCCCCCTTTTTTTTTTTTCTCCCCGCCTCCGACACACCCTTTTTATTTCCTCCCTCTATTCTCTCCCCTCTTCCTTGAGGACGGAGTGAATTACTTTACTCCGAATCTTTCCCCTCTTCACTCAGATATCACTACATCGGGTACAGTTTAGCCCACGGCTGTGTGTGAAAAGTAAGCTGTGAAAGTAATATTCCTTCTATTGCTATGTGCCCGATGACTCATACTTTTCAATATGTTTTAATTATTATCTATTAAAGGAAATACGAAGCACGTTAATTACATCAATAAGCAGCCCAAATTAAAAGTTTATATAGCTAGGTCGGCATGCATTGATTTTGTATCTGACACAATTATAAGTGCTGTTTGATTAATAATCAACATTTATATTTATTTTCTGTACTATACGAAATGCTCTAGATAAAAGGTACAAATGTAAACCGATAGGTTAAGCTGAATGTCGTTTTGTACTTATAATATTTTATGTTTTTGTCTTATTCCATTTCGTTAAACTTAAAAAAAAAAAAAAAAAAAAACTAAACTAAATTACAAAAAAAACAAACACTAAATTACAAAAAATAAAAAAAGATTACAAGAATTTTAAGCTAATTACACCTACTATTAGCCCCCTAATAAAATAACAAAGCCCCCCAAAATAAAAAAATGTCCCTACCCTAATCTAAATTAAAAAAGTTAACAGCTCTATTACCTTACCAGCCCTTAAAAGGGCTTTTTGCGGGGCATGCCCCAAAGAAATCAGCTCTTTTGCCTGTAAAAAAACCCCACAATACCACCCCCCAACATTACAACCCACCACCCACATATCCCTACTCTAACCCAAACCCCCCTTAAATAAACCTAACACTACCCCCCTGAAGATCTCCCTACCTTGAGTCGTCTTCACCCAGCTGGGCACCGATGGACCAAAAGAAGACATCCGGAGTGGCAGAAGTCTTCATCCTATCCAGGCAGAAGAGGACATGCGGACCGGCAGACATCTTCATCCAAGTGGAATCTTCTATCTTCATCCATCCGGAGCGGAGCCATCTTCTTCCAGCCTACGCGGATCCATCCTTCTTCCACGAGGCCTACTCGCCGAATGAAGGTTCCTTTAAATGACGTCATCCAAGATGGCGTCCCTCGAATTCCGATTGGCTGATAGGATTCTATCAGCCAATTGGAATTAAGGTAGGAAAAATCTGATTGGCTGATTGAATCAGCCAATCAGATTCAAGTTCAATCGGATTGGCTGATCCAATCAGCCAATCAGATTGAGCTTGCATTCTATTGGCTGTTCCGATCAGCCAATAGAATGCGAGCTCAATCTGATTGGCTGATTGGATCAGCCAATCCGATTGACCTTGAATTTAATTGGCTGATTCAATCAGCCAATCAGATTTTTCCTACCTTAATTCCGATTGGCTGATAGAATCCTATCAGCCAATCGGGTTTTGAGGGACGCCATCTTGGATGACGTAATTTAAAGGAACCTTAATTTGGCAAGTAGGCGTCATGGAAGAAGGATGGATCCCCGACGGCTGGAAGAAGATGACTCTGCTCCGCTCCGGATGGATGAAGATAGAAGATGCCGCTTGGATGAAGATGTCAACCGGTCCGGATGTCCTCTTCTGCCCGGATAGGATGAAGACTTCTGCCGCTCCGGATGTCTTCTTTTGGTCCATTGGTGCCCGGCTGGGTGAAGACGACTCAAAGTAGGGAGATCTTCAGGGGGGTAGTGTTAGGTTTATTTAAGGGGGGTTTGGGTTAGAGTAGGGGTATGTGGGTGGTGGGTTGTAATGTTGGGGGGTGGTATTGTGTTTTTTTTTTACAGGCAAATGAGCTGATTTCTTTGGGGCATGCCCCGCAAAAAGCCCTTTTAAGGGCTGGTAAGGTAATAGAGCTGTTAACTTTTTTAATTTAGATTAGGGTAGGGACATTTTTTTATTTTGGGGGGCTTTGTTATTTTATTAGGGGGCTAAGAGTAGGTGTAATTAGCTTAAAATTCTTGTAATCTTATTTTATTTTTTGTAATTTAGTGTTTGTTTGTTTTTGTAATTTAGTTTAGTTTATTTAATTGTAGGTAATTGTAGTTAATTGATTTAATTTATTTATTGATAGTGTAGTGTTAGGTTTAATTGTAACTTAGGTTAGGATTTATTTTACAGGTAATTTTGTAATTATTTTAACTAGGTAGCTATTAAATAGTTATTAACTATTTAATAGCTATTGTAGCTAGTTAAAATAATTACAAAGTTGCCTGTAAAATCAATATAAATCCTAAAATAGCTATAATATAATTATTCGTTATATTGTAGCTATATTAGGCTTTATTTTACAGGTAAGTATTTAGCTTTAAATAGGAAGACTTTAGTTAATAATATTTAATTTATTTCGTTAGATTAAAATTATATTTAAGTTAGGGGGGTGTTAGGGTTAGGGTTAGACTTAGCTTTAGGGGTTAATACATTTATTAGAGTAGCGACGATGTCTGGTCGGCAGATTAGGGGTTAATAAGTGTAGGTAAGGTAGCGGCGACGTTGAGGGGGGGCAGATTAGGGGGTAATAAATATAATATAGGTGTCGGCGATGTTGGGGACAGCAGATTAGGGGTATATAGCTATAATGTAGGTTGCGGCGGTGTACGGAGCGGCAGATTAGGGGTTAATAATATAATGCAGGTGTCAGCGATAGCGGGGGTGGCAGATTAGGGGTTAATAAATGTAAGGTTAGGGATGGTTAGACTTGGGGTTCATGTTAGGGTGTTAGGTGCAGACTTAGAAACTGTTTCCCCATAGGAAACAATGGGGCTGCGTTAGGAGCTTAACGCTGCTTTTTTGCAGGTGTTAGATTTTTTTTCAGCCCAAACTGCCCCATTGCTTCCTATGGGGGAATCGTGCACGAGCACGTTTTTCCAGCTAGCCGCTACCGTAAGCAACGCTGGTATTGAGAGTTGAAGTGGCGGTAAATTATGCTCTACGCTCCCTTTTTGGAGCCTAACACAGCCCTTCAGAGAACTCTAAATACCAGCATTGTTTAGAAGCAGTGCTAGAAAAAAAAGATGCGTAGCTAACGCACCCCTTTGGCCGCAAAACTCTAAATCTAGGTGTATGGAAATAAACATTCATAAGGTTCAGTTTTGGTATTATTTGCAGTGTCTTCTTAATTGAATTTGTGTTGGAGATCAGCGAATTTCTTTTATTAACTATGAATAAAGACACTCTTTGTATTTAATAATTATTTATTGATACTTTCATAGTGATGTGGTTTTATATGGGAATACAATAAAATTACCAAAAGATGTGTATTATTGCAACAAGTTAATTGTTAAAGGGCCATAATACCCAAATGTTTAAACACTTGAAAGTGATGCAGCATAGCTGTAAAAAGCTGACTAGAAAATATCACCTGAACAACTCTATGTAAAAAAGAAAGATATTTTACCTCAAAAGTTCCTCAGTAGCCACCTCCCATTGTAAAGGATTTCTAAGCAGCATATTAGTATGTCTGTCCTAGGACAGCTGAAGGGATGAGCATTGTGCACTCTCATATTATTTCACCAATCAGGTAAAGGAAGTTTACAATGAAATCTCATGAGAGTCAAGTCAAATCTCATGAGATCACAGTAAAAGTTCATGACCTCAGCACTGCTGATGCTGATTGGCTGCTGTTCATTTCTTCATTTTTTAAATTTTTTTTACCTGCAGCTGGGAGCAGCTGAGTATAACTTTTTACACAGAACTTACTCTGCTGAGCTGAGGAGATTGTGAGGTAAAATATCTTCCTTTTTTACATAGAGATGCTCAGGTGATATTTTCCTGTCAGCTTTTTGCAGTTATACTGCATCAGTTTCAAGTGATTTAGCATATGAGTATTATGTCCCTTTAAGTTTGCATTTGCTTTGGTGAGTATAAGTAAAGCTCCACACTTTTATATCATGCTTTGCGTTTGGAATAGGCTTATATTATATCAATATCAATATCAATAGGGTTATATTAACATCAATATCAATAGATAGAAATTGCTCCTTCCTTAGAACAGAATATTATTGGGATTGATATTGTAGCTGTTTAAAAAAAGGGGTTAGAATTGTGTTGGAAATTACACACTATTCTGGGTTGAAAAAGAAATAATATATTTATATCTGACAGTAAACCTCAGTATATATAATATTTTATATATATATATATATATATATATATATACAGTATATATATATATATACAGTATATATATATATATATATATATATATATATATATATATATATATATATATATATATATATACTTTAAATCTTTACAGAGGTTCCACAGAGACTAGTTAGTCTTTGGATCTCTGTCAGATATATTAATACTCATCGTTACCCCTTTAGATGACTGGTTTGACTAATTACGCTATTTCAGTTTTAGTGGTGTGCCCCTTTAAATAATTGGGATAATCTTAAAACATTAGGATATGTGTATATATGTATGTATAGAAGCTCCGAAAATTGTCAGGTTAAGATGAGTGATTAAGTGTGAAAGAAAATTAGCATCACCATTTGTTTTTGAAGTTTATTCTTAACATATCTATTAACCTAAAACACATATAAGATTAGATTATTGTGTCTCTTTTTTGTTAGTAAGGATACTGATGGTTCTTAGAAAAATATATATACATTATGTATATCTATACATAAACACAATATAGCCCTGTGCAGTTAAACACCTTGTCAAATACCATATACAGTACCTTTGATTAATTTTATCATTTTATATACGAGTGTAACTGTAATTTTAAATGTATTTAGGTTGTGTTTAGTGCAACTTTTTTGAACTCACTACCATTGAAATGAGCTTTTCTGTAGCGCTAAACTGACGAGCATAAAATGTGCAATCACGTTTACTTTCAACTTGTAATATGAGCGCAAGTTAGTGCAAGCTTGATATTGTAGTGTAGTTCATAGTATTTAAGCAAGTTAGCGCAAGCTTAATATTGTAGTAGAGCTTCTAGTTTTTAAAAGCATACTTTTTTCTCTTCCGTTTCAAAGGAAGATCTGGTTTTGACCTGGACTGGATGCTATCATTGCCACAGTCACTGGAGGTAAAGTAGCTTTCCTGCCACAAGACAAAAAACTAATGCCAGGGCTAAGTCTGCAGATGATTTCACTATTTTTTTTTCATTCCAAGTTGTAAAGATCCTCCTCTGCAGTGTCTCAGACATCTCCAAATTCACATGAAAGCCTAGTTTCCTCTTGGTCCAAAAAGACCAAAACAAAAGCCTGTACCTTCTTCCAAATAACCATGAAGGTGCAGGATCCAACTCAGATGCCGTTTTGGTGGGGGAAAGACTGAACCTTTTTCAGGAGGTTTGGGAAAAATCCTTTCAAGAACCTTGGTTACTGAACATAATTTCCCAGGTATATTGCAATCGCCTAGGCTTTCTATCTTGTCCAACTCGAGGAAGTTTCCTCCTCTCTTGTTCCAAAATATCCCTTTGTAGGACAGAGATTTCTTAGCATGTGCATCAAACCTAGACACCATGGGAGTAATTACTCTTCTTCTTTTGGAGGAACAGAATTAGGGGTTCTGTTAAAACTATTTTTTATTTTTTTTTATTTTTTTTTATTGAGGCAAAGAAAACAGATACAGCATATGCAAAATAAAAGGCAATATCTCAAAAGCAATAATACAGTTTTACAGTCACAAACAACAGCATATCACTTAGTAAGGAATTCGCCAGGACAGAACATTACCCTTCATCAATGCCTCTCATTTTAATATTTAAACTCTCCAGTGTCATCAATGTTATAGAGATCCACTCAAGGGATCTGAAAACTAGAACATAGTTGAAGACATATCATAAGACCTTAACAAGTCTATAACATTAGTTACAAAAGTAAGAGAATTATGAGCGTAATCTAATCTTGATTGAATATCGTATAAACATCTAGAGATATGGGTAGGTCTGGGAAACTAAAACTAGCATTGAAGGAGATCATAAGAATAAACACGACACTCTTAAATATACAAATAATAAACACTATGTCAGAACAAGACTGCAGGAATTGTTTCATAGAGTATTCTAAGTACCAATATGAATGGAACTGTGTACATTACTGTGGCGGACATACAATCAAAGAAACTAAAAATACAGAGGTTACAAGTTCTAAGGTTTACAGTTTAGGGTGATATAAAGAGCAACCAGGATTGCAAGATTCAAGAGTCATCTGAGGGTGGTTAAATGAGTATATCAACCCAGTGGGTAATCATTGTTTCACCTACCAGTTATTATTTTAAGGTTACAAATCTTGGTAAGCCTGGCTAGAGCTTGTTGGCGAGGGAGTTACCATGTCACCCACAAGCAGTCATATACATCAAGTTTATAGCTAGTTCAAGTTAACCGGTGTTTCTATTCATTTTCCTGAAGAAACCGCCTTATCATCTACATCCGTCAGGTCTTCCCCCAGGGGGTGACTCTCTAAAATGCATGGAAAACACATGTAGTTGCCGCACCTAAATCCTCTTGAACCTTAAACACCACAACATCAGTTCTAAAACTACAGCAGATATATATGTAGGTTAAGAGTTATATTAAAATTATAAAGAGAAACAAACTGCAGACATTAAGACACGTAAGAAAAGTCATGATGAAACTATCATTATTAAGATCCGGAGAGCCATTTTTACACTACTATAGTTACAAGCTTTGGCAAAGGCTCTACGGACAGGGCAGAGACTGCATAACTCTGCTAAAAGGAAGTATAGAGGATAAATTATTTATCCCTTACCACACATACGTGGGGGGGGGGAGTGGGCTGTCAAGAACATTGCATGCTAGCAGGGCATGATATCTGTACCCTCTTATGTAAATGTCAGATGCAAAAAAAATGGGTGATACATAAGTGGTAAGCATCCATCGCAGAGCATGTAGCTGGAGATACTTATTGTGGTAAAACATACAGTAATCCAGGCATTGTCCCAGCTAAGGCACAGATATTAGTAAACTAGATTACATAGGATAGCAGTCAGAAGCAAAGAAATATGTTATAAACAGGAGTATGAGCTATACAAATAACAGTAAAATGTGCTAAATGATATATAGGAGCATGAGGCAGTCCTCAACTGGGAATCCGACGGTATGTCTTCATGAATACATTGGGTATTTATCCATAGTAAAGAGGGAACCTCCAAGCAGAAGAAATGTAACATTATAGTCTCTCACAGTCTCAAGTAAAACTGCTCAGATGCTCATAAATCCTGCTTGTAGAATCTGCTTATCCTGTTTGCATGCGGGCAAAACCATCAGCCTCCAAACAAGGCCAAACAGCCCAGAGATCCCAAGGGGAGTAATGGCACATAATCCGGTGCATCCGAAGACTCTGGCAGTGTTCCCAGCAGAATTGCTGTGATAAGTCCACAGAGCTGATGACAAAGAGAAGCGTGCTTAGTAATGCGTGAGCGCTGCAATGCTCTACAGAGCCTGCCCCCATGTGCGAGTGGCCATACTGTATTTCCCCCCATATGTGCAAGCTGCTTGTGGCGGCAGAGGGAGAACGGAGCTCCATCTTGAGGCCCGCACCCACTGACGTCAGTGATGAAGAGTACCCTGGAGATCTGTAGGTGCTGTGTTACACTGTAACTCCGGTACTGCTCCGCGCTCCTCTGCAGCGGTATCGCGGCGTGTTCGCTCCACTTGAATTGTGACAATAAGAGCATCAAGTCTCTCACACATCCTCTTCCCATACTCCTCCAGTAGATCTCTAATACCGGTATACAATACTTGGGTCTCCATGTCGGGCAGCAGTACACCATCCCCCAAAATGGCGCTTCAGTATGTGGCAGGCAGCTCCGCTACAGTTTTTCAGCTCAGCATTGTACACACAACCACCGATTCTTTATCAGCATGTCCCAGGCTTCTTCCTGTGTTAATACCCTTTAGTTACAATATTTATGTTCAGGGTTCCTATTGCCAATAGGGGTATTTTGGAAACTGCATACACGGAGCTCCAAGAACATGCAACCATCTTGGTTGCTGGGTAACTCCGCCCCCCCTGTTCAAACTATTTAATTGTTCCAAAGAAAGACAGGACGTACAGGCTGATATTGGATCTCAAAACTCTGAACAAATTTCTGAAAGTTCTAACTTTTAAAATGGAGACTTTTTGCACAATATCAGGATTACTTCATAAACTTGTTTGCTTTTCCATATCTCCCGTAAAATGCAGAAAGCTATCAAATTAAATTGGCAGCTTATTTTAAAATTTTATTTCACATAGCATACCTAGCAGTGGGGAAGTATCTCCCTGAATAAATTACTGTTTATTCTACCAGAGCAGTAGGCAACTTTTGGGAATTAGAAATAAAGCTTCCATTGAACAGATTTGCTAGGCAACTTTTAAAATTTTAAAACACTTTTCCCTCTTCTAAGACTCCTTTTAGTAGGAAAGTTTTGCTGGCAGCAGTGCCTGTTTAGTACTTCTACCTGCCTTAACTGTTTAAACACACTATTTCATGTTGGCTCACGGACTCTCACTATCTTATGAAAGAAAACAAAATGTATGCTTTCCTGATAAATTCAATTATTCAATTATGGTAAGAGTCCACCAGACCCACCCTTGTTTTTCTATAACAGTTGGTGTCAGTACCTGTTTGCACTACTTTTACCATGATTTCCTTCCTACTTTATTATTTCCCCTTTCTCTTGGCCATATGTTTGACTAAGGAATCATGAGAAAGTGGGAGAGGGCTCTTTTATGTGGGGTATTTTGCCTCCTGCAGGACTGGACTTTAATCCCACATATGATGGCTCATGGTCTCTCACCATCATAAAAGAAATTAATTTATCCAGTAACATAAATTTAGTTTTTTCTCGTTCATCATCTTCAGTTATTCATATATACGTTGTTTGACAAACTTAAAAACAAATTGTAGCTATGTTATGTTCATAAATGTATTTTAATATGTTTTTATATTTATTCTTTCAGGATAGAATTTTAGGAACTGAGCATAATGGGACCATATTTTTAAAGATGTGAATGAGCTATATAAAATATTAACCACAATTTATAGTGTTTTAACCATTCATTTTTATGCAATTGAACTTTGAATATGATTTGTTAGGTTTCTAAAATAAATTTTCTAACTTTGCCATCTCTTTAAAGGACCATTATAGTGAACAATATTACCTGCACTCATCCATACGAGCAGTAAACTACCTTTAGTGAGAAGCAGAGAGCTACTGGTCCTGAGTGGAAACTGCCTCTCACCCAATCAGCAGTGCTAATTACACCTAGGGTTGCAAGCTTTTCTCTACAACAACACTGGATAATCTTTCAGTTACTGAGCACGATGATCTGCATTTAGATTTAGCTAACACATAGGAACCAATGATCTAAAGTTCTGTGGATTAGCAAGATTATAAAAAAAGCCCACCAGTACATCTATTTCACTAATGGAATGGTCTAAAGCCACTTTTTGCCCTGATAAAAGGGTGTCTCGCTAAGGGGTGTATACTGCAATTTCGTATGGGGAGGAGATGCATATGTTAAAAAAACACACAATAAAATTTGTATTCTAAAAATCTTATAAAACAAATAATTGAACCATTCACACAAAAATATGTAGGAAAAATGTATTGTAAAAGTGCATAAAAAATGGTCACAAAAATCACATTTCTCCAACATTGGTGTGTCCGGTCCACGGCGTCATCCTTACTTGTGGGAATATCTCTTCCCCAACAGGAAATGGCAAAGAGCCCAGCAAAAGCTGTCCATATAGTCCCTCCTAGGCTCCGCCCACCCCAGTCATTCTCTTTGCCGTTGCACAGGCAACATCTCTACGGAGATGGTTAAGAGTATGTGGCTTTTAGTTGTAGTTTTTTATTCTACTATCAAGAGTTTGTTATTTTAAAATAGTGCTGGTATGTACTATTTACTCTGAAACAGAAAAAGATGAAGAGTTCTGTTTGTGAGAGGAAGATGATTTTAGCAGCAGTAACTAAAATCGTTTGCTGTTTCCACATAGGACTGTTGAGATGAAGTAACTTCAGTTGGGGGAAACAGTTAGCAGACTTTTCTGCTTAAGGTATGACTAGCCATATTTCTAACAAGACTGTGTAATGCTGGAAGGCTGTCATTTCCCCTCATGGGGACCGGTAAGCCATTTTCTTAGTCTCAAACAGAATAAAGGGCTTAATATGGGCTATAAAACTGGTAGACACTTTTATGGGCAAAATCGATTGCTTTATTTGGGCATTTTATACATCTTTATGTTTGAAATTCACACTTACAAACTTTGGGGAACGTTTTTTAACGTCAGGCACTGAGTTAGACACCTTTCCAGTCAGGAAGGGCCTTCCCAGTTGTAGGCTGAGCCTCATTTTCGCGCCATTACTGCGCAGTTACTTTTGAGAGCAAGACATGCAGATGCATGTGTGTGGATCTGAAAGTAGTTGGAAAGGTTCCTAGAAGGCTTCATTTGGTGTCGTATTCCCCCCTGGGTTTGGTAAAGTCGCAGCAAAGGCTGTAGCTGGGACTGTAGAGGGGTTAAAACTGTAACCGGCTCCGGTTTCTTTATTTTAAGGGTTAAAGCTCTGAAATTTGGTATGCAATACTTTGAATGCTTTAAGACACTGTGGTGAAAATTTGGTAAATTTTGAACAATTCCTTCATACTTTTTCACATATTCAGTATTAATGTGTGCACTGTTTAAAATTTAAAGAGACAGTAACGTTTTTGTTTTAAAACGGTTTTTGTACTTTATTGACAAGTTTAAGCCTGTTTAACATGTCTGCACCTTCAGATAAGCTATGTTCTATATGTATGAAGATCAATGTGTCTCCCCCTTCAAAATTGTGTGATAATTGTGCCATGGCGTCCAAACAAAGTAAGGACAGTACTGCCACAGATAGTAAAGTTGCCCAAGATGATTCATCAGATGAAGGGAGTAGACATAGTTCTACATCATCTCCTTCTGTGTCTATGCCAGTTTTGCCCACGCAGGAGGCCCCTAGTACTTCTAGTGCGCCAATGCCTATTACTATGCAACAATTAACGGCAGTAATGGATAACTCCATAGCAAATATTTTATCCAAAGTGCCTGCATACCAGAGAAAGTGCGATTGCTCTGTTTTAAACACTGTAGAGCAGGAGGGCGCTGATGATAATTGCTCTGTCATACCCTCACACCAATCTGAAGGGGCCATGAGGGAGGTTTTGTCAGATGGGGAAATTTCAGATTCAGGTAGAATTTCTCAACAGGCAGAACCTGATGTTGTGACATTTAAATTTAAATTAGAGCATCTCCGCGCACTGCTTAAGGAGGTGTTATCTACCCTGGATGATTGTGACAACCTGGTCATTCCAGAAAAATTATGCAAGATGGACAAGTTCCTAGAGGTTCCGGTGCACCCCAACGCTTTTCCTATACCCAAGCGGGTGGCGGATATAGTGAATAAGGAGTGGGAGAAGCCCGGCATACCTTTTGTCCCCCCTCCTATATTTAAGAAATTATTTCCTATGGTCGACCCCAGAAAGGACTTATGGCAGACAGTCCCTAAGGTCGAGGGGGCAGTTTCTACTCTAAACAAGCGCACTACTATTCCTATCGAGGATAATTGTGCTTTCAAAGATCCTATGGATAAAAAATTGGAAGGTTTGCTTAGAAAGATTTTTGTACAGCAAGGTTACCTCCTGCAACCCATTTCGTGCATTGTTCCTGTCACTACAGCAGCATGGTTCTGGTTCGAGGAACTAGAAAAGTCGCTCAGTAGAGAGACTCCGTATGAGGAGGTTATGGACAGAGTTCACGCACTCAAGTTGGCTAATTCTTTTATTTTAGATGCCGCTTTGCAATTAGCTAGATTAGCGGCGAAAAATTCAGGGTTTGCAATTGTGGCGCGCAGAGCGCTTTGGCTAAAGTCTTGGTCAGCGGATGTATCTTCCAAGACAAAATTGCTTAATATCCCCTTCAAGGGTAAAACTCTCTTTGGGCCAGAATTGAAAGAGATTATCTCAGACATCACTGGGGGAAAGGGCCACGCCCTTCCACAAGATAGGCCTTTCAAAGCCAAGAATAAGTCTAATTTTCGTTCCTTTCGCAATTTCAGGAACGGACCGGCCTCCAACTCCGCATCCTCTAAACAAGAGGGTAATGCTTCACAAACCAAACCAGCCTGGAAACCGATGCAAGGCTGGAACAAGGGTAAGCAGGCCAAGAAGCCTGCTGCTGCCAACAAAACAGCATGAAGGAGTAGCCCCCGATCCGGGACCGGATCTAGTAGGGGGCAGACTCTCTATCTTTGCTCAGGCTTGGGCAAGAAATGTTCAGGATCCCTGGGCACTAGAAATAGTTTCTCAGGGTTATCTTCTGGAATCCAAGGAACTACCCCCAAGGGGAAGGTTCCACATGTCTCACTTATCCTCAAACCAAATAAAGAGACAGGCATTCTTACATTGTGTAGAAGACCTGTTAAAAATGGGAGTGATACACCCAGTTCCAACGGCGGAACAAGGAATGGGATTTTACTCAAATCTGTTTGTAGTTCCCAAAAAAGAGGGAACTTTCAGACCAATTCTGGATTTAAAGATCCTAAACAAATTTCTCAGCGTACCATAGTTCAAAATGGAAACCATTCGAACGATTCTACCTACAATCCAGGAAGGTCAATTTATGACTACCGTGGATCTAAAGGATGAGTATCTACATATTCCTATCCACAAAGATCATCATCAGTTCCTAAGGTTCGCCTTTCTGGACAAACATTACCAGTTTGTGGCCCTCCCATTCGGGTTAGCCACTGCTCCAAGGATTTTCACAAAGGTACTCGGGTCCCTTCTAGCGGTTCTAAGACCAAGGGGCATTGCAGTAGTACCTTACTTGGACGACATTCTAATACAAGCGTAGTCTCTTTCAAAGGCAAAGGCTCACACAGACATCGTTCTGGCCTTTCTCAGATCTCACGGTTGGAAGGTGAACATAGAAAAAAGTTCCCTGTCTCCGTCGACAAGAGTTCCTTTCTTGGGAACAATAATAGATTCTTTAGAAATGAGGATTTTCCTGACAGAAGTCAGAAAGTCAAAACTTCTAAACTCTTGTCAAGTTCTTCATTCTATTCCACGTCCTTCCGTAGCTCAGTGCATGGAAGTGGTAGGATTGATGGTTGCAGCAATGGACATAGTTCCTTTTGCGCGAATTCATCTAAGACATTAAAACTGTGCATGCTGAAACAGTGGAATGGGGACTATACAGACTTGTCTCCAGTGATTCAAGTAGATCAGAAGACCAGAGACTCACTCCGTTGGTGGCTAACCCTGGACCACCTGTCCCAGGGAATGAGCTTCCACAGACCAGAGTGGGTCATCGTCACGACCGACGCCAGTCTAGTGGGCTGGGGCGCGGTCTGGGAATCCCTGAAAGCTCAGGGTCTATGGTCTCGGGAAGAGTCTCTTCTCCCGATAAACATTCTGGAACTGAGAGCGATATTCAATGCTCTCAGGGCTTGGCCAGATTCATAAGATTCCAATCAGACAACATGACGACTGTTGCTTATATCAATCATCAGGGGGGAACAAGGAGTTCCCTGGCAATGAGAGAAGTGACCAAAATAATAAAATGGGCGGAGGATCACTCCTGCCACCTATCTGCGATCCACATCCCAGGAGTGGAAAACTGGGAGGCGGATTATCTGAGTCGTCAGACATTCCATCCGGGGGAGTGGGAACTCCACCCGGAGATCTTTGCCCAGTTAACTCAATTATGGGGCATTCCAGACATGGATCTGATGGCGTCTCTTCAGAACTTCAAGGTTCCTTGCTACGGGTCCAGATCCAGGGATCCCAAGGCGACTCTAGTGGATGCACTAGTAGCGCCTTGGACCTTCAACCTAGCTTATGTGTTTCCACCGTTTCCTCTCATTCCCAGGCTGGTAGCCAGGATCAAGCAGGAGAGGGCCTCAGTGATCTTGATAGCTCCTGCGTGGCCACGCAGGACTTGGTATGCAGACCTGGTGAATATGTCATTGGTTCCACCATGGAAGCTACCTTTGAGACAGGATCTTCTTGTACAGGGTCCATTCGAACATCCAAATCTAGTCTCCCTCCAGCTGACGGCTTGGAAATTGAACGCTTGATTCTATCAAAGCGTGGGTTTTCAGATTCCGTGATAGATACTCTGGTTCAAGCCAGAAAACCGGTAACTAGAAAAATTTACCATAAAATATGGAAAAGATATATCTGCTGGTGTGAATCCAAGGGATTCTTATGGAATAAGATCAAAATTCCTAAGATCCTTTCCTTTCTACAAGAAGGTTTGGATAAGGGATTATCAGCGAGTTCTCTAAAGGGACAGATTTCTGCGTTATCTGTCTTGTTACACAAACGACTGGCAGCTGTGCCAGATCTTCAAGCATTTGTTCAGGCTCTGGTTAGGATCAAGCCTGTTTACAGACCTTTGACTCCTCCCTGGAGTCTAAATCTAGTTCTTTCAGTTCTCCAAGGGGTTCCGTTTGAACCTTTACATTCCATAGATATTAAGTTGTTATCTTGGAAAGTTTTGTTTTTGGTTGCTATTTCTTCTGCTAGAAGAGTTTCTGAGTTATCTGCTCTGCAGTGTACTCCGCCCTATCTGGTGTTCCATTCAGATAAGGTTGTTTTGCGTACTAAGCCTGGTTTTCTTCCAAAGGTTGTTTCCAACAAAAATATTAACCAGGAGATAATTGTACCTTCTTTGTGTCCGAATCCAGTTTCAAAGAAGGAACGTTTGTTACACAATTTAGATGTAGTCCGTGCTCTAAAATTCTATTTAGAAGCTACAAAAGAGTTCAGACAAACATCTTCTCTGTTTGTCGTCTATTCTGGTAAAAGGAGAGGTCAAAAAGCGACTTCTACCTCTCTTTCCTTTTGGCTTAAAAGCATCATCCGATTGGCTTACGAGACTGCCGGACGGCAGCCTCCTGAAAGAATCACAGCTCACTCTACTAGGGCTGTGGCTTCCACATGGGCCTTCAAGAACGAGGCTTCTGTTGATCAGATATGTAAGGCAGCGACTTGGTCTTCCCTGCACACTTTTGCCAAATTTTACAAATTTTATACTTTTGCTTCTTCGGAGGCTATTTTTGGGAGAAAGGTTTTGCAAGCCGTGGTGCCTTCTGTTTAGGTAACCTGATTTGCTCCCTCCCTTCATCCGTGTCCTAAAGCTTTGGTATTGGTTCCCACAAGTAAGGATGACGCCGTGGACCGGACACACCAATGTTGGAGAAAACCGAATTTATGCTTACCTGATAAATTACTTTCTCCAACGGTATGTCCGGTCCACGGCCCGCCCTGGTTTTTTAATCAGGTTTGATGAATTATTTTCTCTAACTACAGTCACCACGGCACCCTATAGTTTCTCCTGTTTTTTTCCTCCTGTCCGTCGGTCGAATGACTGGGGTGGGCGGAGCCTAGCAGGGACTATATGGACAGCTTTTGCTGGGCTCTTTGCCATTTCCTGTTGGGGAAGAGATATTCCCACAAGTAAGGATGACGCCGTGGACCGGACACACCGTTGGAGAAAGTAATTTATCAGGTAAGCATAAATTCTGTTTTTATAAAAAACTTAAAATTTAAATGTAAATTACACTGGAATAAATTGTGTTAAATATCCAGTGCAAATCGTTATCTAACTATACTTGATGCACAAAAACACAGAAATTCATACTTTTAATTACAAAAGCATAACTTTTTTTTTTGTAAAATTGTCTGAACATAAACGTTTCATGGGCATAAATTAAATTCTCTCTCTAATCTCAGCTTATTTCTGTAAAGATGTTTGCACTACAGATCCCAAAAAAAAAAAATGTGGCGAGCTTTTCTCAAATCACTCAAGATACTTAGATAACCCTAATAGAAAAACACAAGCGTAAGAAAATATAGGCAGTTATAAGATGCTATACGCAGAAAGCAGCATAACGTAATTTATATTTGCCACACGATTTAACTTTTAAGTATGCCCCCTGCTCACTGATAACTTTGCTCTACGGAGCAAAGTCTCCATTTCCTGCAAACTCTATTACTTTCATTAGGAGACATCTCAACACTCACAGGGACTGCCCCTTTTTATGATAATTCTACCAGGGCAGCCCCTGCGAAGTTCGGTGAGAAAAAAACATGTCTGATCTGGCAAAAACATCTAAGTATCCAGTATTCTTGTGAAGATTTTGGGCCAGATTACGAGTGGCATGTTAACAGCTACACGTTAGCGAAGAGGGGTTTATTGCGGGTGTTTGTACTTGCCGGGTTTACCACTCATATTACAAGTTGAATGTAAATGCGATCGATTCAGCGCAATCACAATTTACTCTAGAATGATTAGCGGATCCTCTGTGCTCTGGATAACTGACTTGCATAAGACAAAAAAATGAAGCACATAAATAGTATATTACAAAGTATAGTAACACTTATAATATTATTAACTAAGAAAAAATTATAATAAAATCCGTAATGAGGTCTCAAGTGTTTGAAAAAAGAAGTCTATGAAAGGTATTAACATAGAGATACATACATATACATGTCTAAATATGTGTGTATATATATATATATATATATATATATATATATGTTTATATGTGTGTATTACAGACATATATACACACATATAAATACATAAATACACATATATATATAAGTGCACTGGAGGCTTAAAAGTAGATGAAAACATGTAACATCATATATATGCACTATTCATATTAAATAAAGTGTTATACTGTGTATTTACTGTAAATATTTCACATTCCAATGTACTGTACATAGCAGAATATGTTCTATGTATTTATAAATAGATATTCATATATATATCTGTATATATCTATAACTATATATATATATATATATATATATATTGTACCAAAATACCATCAGACATATGTAGATATTTTCATGTCGGGCTAGCACACTTGAGAATATTCAATTGGTTTATCGCAGATGCAATATTCAATGTTCAAATTTTTACGCGCATTGGATTAGCGCACTTATTGTAATACGAGAGCTACCCGACGAGCACAAAAAGCTTATTTCTAGCAGAGCTAGCATGGGGCGTTAAATAACACTTAAGTTGTAACCTGGCCCTTAGATATATATTGTACCAAAATATCATCAGATATATGTACAAATATGTATTTATGAATAAATAGAACATATTCTTATATGTGAAGAACATTGGAATGTGAAATATTCATATTTTCATGTTGGGCTAACACACTTGAGAATATATACCGGTATTTGGTTTATCACGGACACGATATTCAATGTTCAGATTTTTATGCGCATTGGGTTAGCACACTTATTGTAATATGAGAGCTACCCGATGAGCGCAAAAAGATTACTTCTAGCAGAGTTAGCACGGGGCGTTAAATACCGCTTAGGTTGTAACCTGGCCCTTTGTTGGATAGCCTACTAAAATACTGGATTGTCTAGTTGAATACTGGACCCTAGTTACACAGCTGGGTTGTAACTCTAGTGCTGTTGCTCTCTGGCAGTACTTAACCTATGTATTTAAACAATTTGCATTTGTTCCGACGTAGACAAATAAGTCAGGTCAGGAAGGGGTTAATTATATTACACATTTTGAGACTACATTTGTGGGCATAGCATTACCCAAACACTTTTCCATGAGTATCTGTTAATACTTTGGCTGATGATATGTTTCACAAACAGATATATGGCAAATGATACAATATTTTTCTGCACATCAAATTATACTAATACAATGATAGAGGTTATTTTACTTTGAAAGGACAACACTTACTAAATTAATTTTCAAGAAAACAAAAATTAAACCTCATAAAAACTGATTAAAATACAAATACCAGTTCTGTTGTTGCTGCAAGGCAATTTATGATACTAACAGTGGCAGATATATTCATAATGGATATTTATTAATGTCTTCTTTCTAATCTCTTTTGTGACCATTAGCTCCATAAAACCCTGAAAGGGGTAAACATTATATGGTGCAAAAAAAAAATCCATTTGAAAGGAGACAAAAGCAATTTGGCGACTGTAGAGAAATGTCCATGCGTTAAATAAGAATTATCAGGCTATAAAGACCCAGTTAGGGTTCATCATTAAATAAGGTTTTGTCATCAGCCTCTGAAGTGATTACATTTATCCTAGTATCATTATAAAGTGAATTAGTAGCAATTCATTCTATGATGTTTGCCTGAGGAGTTTTCAGTAGTGACAAAACTCTGATAACAAAGTTCTGCAATGACATGTCATTATCTGTGTTGACATTGGTCTTGATTTAAATTGCAGTGTAAATTGCTTGTTTCTTTTTTTCCTATCTGTTTTTGCTGTAGCACTTTTAGCATTTCAGCTGACATTAAAAAAAAAAAAAAGCAAACAGGGGACATTGATGATAGTGAGAATCTTTACATCTGTATTGTATCAATAAAATAACAATATCGTGTCCATAAGGTTCATAAAAGATTTAGGAAATATTTGGATGCTTCTTTGAAGAATAAAATACTAGAAAGGCAGTTTGTTGGTCTTTCCATGTGTGATAAGATATATATGTTTTTAAAAAATATTTACCTAGATTACAAGTTGTGCATTCGTGTTTTAACGCTGAGAAAATGGTAATTTCAGCGTTAAAAGAGCACCGCAGCCATTACAAGTCTTGTCGGTATTGCTGTACCGCAATCGTAAAAATTACGTTTTTTCAAGGGATTCCCATAGCGCTGCCATTACGAGTTTTGCGGTGAGACTAAAAAGCTTGCATTACACCCTATAACGACAAGATCCGATTTGCAATCTGAGAGCAGTAGTTATGAGTTTTACGCAACAAAACTGTTACTTAAAACTCGTAACTAAAGTTTTACAAAGTACACTTACACCCATAAACTACCTATTAACCCCTAAACCGAGGCCCTCCCGCATCACAAACACTATATTAAAGTTATTAACCCCTAATCTGCCACTCCCGACATCGCCGCCACTAATACAATTTATTAACCCCTATTCCGCAGCTCCCCGACATCGTTGCCATAATAATAAAGTTATTAACCCCTAAACTGCCGCCCTCCCACATTGCACTATATTAAAGTTATTAACCCCTAATCTGCCACTCCCGACATCGCCGCCACTAATAAAATTTATTAACCCCTATTCCGCAGTTCCCCAACATCATTGCCATAATAATAAAGTTATTAACCCCTAAACTGCCGCCCTCCCACATTGTAAACACTATTTAAATATTATTAACCCCTAATCTGCCGTTCGCCCACATCGTCCCCACTATACTAAAGTTATTAAGCCCTTCACCGCCGCAACTATAATAAACCTATTTACCCCTAAACTGCAAGTCCCCCACAGCTACATATATTTAATTAAACTATTAACCCCTAAACCGAAAGCCATCCACATTGCAATAAACTAATTTAAAGTAGTAACCCCTAAACCTAATGCCCCCCTTACTTTATATTAAAATTACAATTTCCCTATCTTATATCAAATTAAAACTTACCTGTCAAATTAAAAAAACTAAGTTTAAACAATTAAACTACTATAACTATTAAACTAAAATTAAACTAACTACCAATTAAAAAAACTATATTACACATTAAAAAAATCCTAACACTACTCTATAAATTACAAACTATCTAATTACAAAAAATAAAAATACTAAATTACAAAAAATAACAAACACTAAATTACGAAAAATAACAAACAAAATGATCAAAAATAAAAAAGAATTACACCTAATCTAATAGCCCTATCAAAATAAAAAAGCCCACCCAAAATAAAAAAAAAACAAGCCTACAATAAATTACCAATAGCCCTTAAAAGGGCCTTTTGTAAGGCATTCCCCTAAGTTAAACAGCTCTTTAACCTGTAAAAAAAAATACAAAGACCCCCAAACAGTAAAGCCCACCACCCAACCAAACCCCCAAAATATAAAAAAACTAACTCTAACAAAAATCTAAGCTACCCATTGCCCTGAAAAGGGCATTTGTATGGGCACTGCTGTTTACTGACTGTTACAGATGAGGAACAGGACTTGGGAATTATTATTTCAGATGATTTAAAACTTTATAAACAATGTAGTAATGCAGTGAGTAAGGCTAGCAGAATGCTTGGATGTATTGGTAGAGGTATTTGCAGCAGAAATAGTAAGGTTCTTATGCCACTTTATAGATCATTAGTTAGGCCTCATCTTGAGTATTGTATGCAATTCTGGAGGCCATATCTTCAGAAGGATATTAACAAACTTGAATCTGTGCAAAGGAGGCTACCAAAATGGTACATGGTCTAAAAAATAAAACTTACCAGGATAGGCTCAATGTCCTAAATATGTATAGCTTAGAGGAGAGAAGGAAAGAGGTGATATGATAGCAACTTTCAAGTATGTTAAAGGGCTTAGTAAAACTGAGGCTGTGGGTATTTTACATAAAATGGAAAATTCAAGAACAAGGGGTCATGATCTCAAGCTAAAGGGTAGTAGATTCAGGAGTAAATTGAGGAAGCACTTCTTTACAGAAAGAGTGATTGATTTATGGAATAAACTTCCTCAAGAGGTAGTAGCGACAAACACTGTGGGGGACTTTAAAAATGCACGGAACCAGCATAAGGCTATACTACAAACTAGATACGTTTAAACTGTTAGGTAATATCGGGCAGACTTGCTGGGCCTATGGCTCTTATCTGCCGTCAATATCTATGTTTCTATGTTTTATATAGTTTAATTGAGATTGTTGCGATGTGGGGGGCTGGCGGTTTAGAGGTTAATAGGTTTATTTAGTGGTAGTGATGTGGGAGGCCAGAGGTTTAGAGGTTAATAACTTTATTTAGTGGCGGCAATGTTGGGGAGTGGTGGAATAGGGGTTAATAGATTTATTAAAGTGTGGGCGATGTTGGGGTGGAAGGTAATAGGGGTTAATAACTTTAGTACAGTGGCGGCGATATCGGGAGCGGCAGATTAGGGGTTAATAGATTTATTTAGGTGGCGGCGATGTCAGGAGCAGCAGATTAGGGGTTAAAAACATTATGTAGGTGGCGGTAATGTCGGGGGCGGCACATTAGGGGTGTTAGGTTTAAACGTATCTTTTTTTTCCCCATAGACATCAATGGGGCTGCGTGACTGAGCTTTTCATTCTGCGTTCTCAGGTGTTAGGTTTTTTTCTAACCTGCTCTCCTCAATGATGTCTATGGGGAAATTATGCACAAGCACGTCAAAACAGAGATTGTATTGTGTGCGGTATGTAGCTCAACGCAGCCATATCGCACGCACAAAACGGCTGTTTAAAAACTTGTAATGGCTTTGCTATAGAGGGTTAAATAACTCAACTTTTGTTGCGTTCATTAAATTCCCTATATCGCGCAAAACTCGTAATCTAGGTGATTGATAATATTCATTGGTTTTAAGTCACAAAACTGGATGGTTTTAAAGAGATACATGCTAAAATGAAACGTTCATGATTCAAAAAGATTTAGACACCTAATTTACTTCTATTTAAAAAAAGAGTATGCACACTTTCTGACGCACCAGTTCCTACTGAGCATGTGCACAAATTAACAATGTATATGTATACTAGTCTGCGATAGGCTGTCACATTATACAAGGGGGCAGTAAAATGGGAATAAAAAAAAATCTACTCCTTATTTGAACTTTAAAATGTTCTTCTCTGTATTATGAAGTTAATTAACTTTATAATACAGAGAAGAAAATAAATCATATTTATTATTGGAAATTGGTTTAAAAATGTTTGCACTTTAAATCAAAATAATTGGAATTAAATGTTTGATTAGCGCTGATACTGTATAATTGTATACATTCTCACTCGCTGATAGAGACAACTCCAAAATTCCTATTGGCTGACAATGACACATCTCCAAAAACTAACGTAAGATTAGATTAGTTCATTATTAAAAAAAAAATAGAAAACCTAATACATTTCACAATTCTATTTTAGATGAAGTAAAGAAGAAAAATACATACTATCACCTAGAATACGAGTTTTGCGTTAGTCTTAAAAAGCAGCGTTGAGAGGTCCCAACGCTGCTTTTTTCCTAACGCTGGTATTATGAGTCTTGGAGGTACAGTTGTATCGCTCACTTTTTTTCCGCGACTCGAACATACCGCAAATCCACTTACGTCAATTGCGTATCCTATCTTTTCAATGGGATTTTCCTAACGCCGGTATTACGAGTCTTGGAAAAAGTGAACGGTACAGCCTCTCTTGTCAAGACTCCTACTACATTTAAAAGTCAGTAGTTAAGAGTTTTATGGGCTAACGCCGTAACATAAAACTCTCAACTAAAGTGCTAAAAAGTACACTAACACCCATAAACTAACTATTAACCCCTAAACCAAGCCCCCCCCCCCCACATCGCAAACACTTAAATCAAATTTTTAACCTCTAATCTGCCGACCGGACATCGCCGCCACTTTAATAAATATATTAACCCCTAAACCGCCGAACTCCCATCTCGCAAACATTAGTTAAATTTTAATAACCCCTAATCTGCCGTCCCTAACATGCCGACACCTACCTACATTTATTAACCCCTAATCTACCGTCCCCAACGTCGCAGCAACTATATTAAATTTATTAACCCTTAAACCTAAGTCTAACCCTAACACCCCCCTAACTTAAATATAATTTAAAATAATCTAAATAAAATTACTATAATGAACTACATCATTCCTATTTAAAACTAAATACTTACCTATAAAATAAACCCTAAGCTAGCTACAATATAACTAATAGTTACATTGTAGCTAGCTTAGGGTTTATTTTTATTTTACAGGCAACTTTGTATTTATTTTAACTAGGTACAATAGTTATTAACTATTTAATAGCTACCTAGCTAAAATAAATACACATTTACCTGTAAAATAAAAATAAACCTAAGTTACAATTACACCTAACACTACACTATAATTAAATTAATTCCCTAAACTAACTATAATTAAATACAATTAAATACAATTATCTAAATAATAAAATAATTACAATTGTTTTAAACTAATTACACCTAATCTGGAGGACCACTTCTGCCCAGTTGGGTGAAGACGTCTCAAGGTAGGGTGATCTTCAAGGGGTTAGTGTTAGGTTTTATTAAGGGGGGATTGGGTGGGTTTTAGAGTAGGGTTGGGTGTGTGGGTGGTGGGTTTTAATGTTGGGGGGGTTATTGTATTTTTTTTTACAGGTAAAAGAGCTGATTACTTTGGGGCAATGCCCCGCAAAAAGCCTTTTTAAGGGCTATTTGTAATTTAGTATAGGGTAGGGAATTTTATTATTTTGGGGGGCTTTTTTATTTTATTAGGGAGATTAGATTAGGTGTAATTAGTTTTAAAATTTTTTTAATTATTTTATTATTTTCTGTAATTTAGTGTTTGTTTTTTTCGTAATTTAGATAATTGTATTTAATTGTATTTAATTATAGTTAGTTTAGGGAATTAATTGAATTATAGTGTAGTGTTAGGTTTAATTGTAACTTAGGTTTATTTTTATTTTACAGGTAAATTTGTATTTATTTTAGCTAGGTAGCTATTAAATAGTTAATAACTATTTAATAACTATTGTACCTAGTTAAAATAAATACAAAGTTGCCTGTAAAATAAAAAGAAACCCTAAGCTAGATACAATGTAACTATTAGTTATATTGTAGCTAGCTTAGGGTTTATTTTTTTAGGTAAGTATTTAGTTTTAAATAGGAATTATTTAGTTAATTGTAGTAATTTTATTTAGATTTATTTAAATTATATTTAAGTTAGGGGGTGTTAGGCTTAGGGTTAGAGTTAGTTTTAGGGGTCAATACATTTAATATAGTGGCAGCGACGTTGGGGCGGCAGATTAGGGGTTAATAAATGTAGGTAGGTGGTGGCGATGTTAGGGACGGCAGATTAGGGGTTATTAAAATTTAACTAGTGTTTGCGATGTGGGAGTATGGCGGTTTAGGGGTTAATAACTTTATTTTAGTGACGGCGACATAGTGGATGGCAGATTAGGGGTTAAGAAGTGTAGGTAGGTTGCGGCGACATTGGAGGCGGCAGATTAGGGGTTAATAAATATAATATAGGTTTTGGCAATGTTGGGGGCATCAGATTAGGGGTTCATAAGTATAATGTAGGTGGCGGCGGTGTCCGGAGCGGCAGATTAGGGGTTAATAATTATAATGCAGGTGTCGGCGATGTTGGGGGCAGCAAATTAGGGGTTAATAAGTGTAAGATTAGGGGTGTTTAGACTTGGGGTTCATGTTAGGGTGTTAGGTGTAGACATAAATTTTATTTCCCCATAGGAATCAAAGGGGCTGCGTTAAGAGCTGAACGCTGTTTTTTTGCAGGTCTTAGGGATTTTTTCAGTCGGCTCTGCCCCATTGATTCCTATGGGGAAATGGTGCACAAGCACGTTTAGCCAGCTCACCGCTACCTTAAGCAGCGCTGGTATTGAGGTGAGATGTGGAGCAAAATTTTGCTCTTCTCTCAATTTTCTGCGGCTAACGCCGGGTTTAAAAAACACTGTAATACCAGAGTTACTGTAGGTGAGCGGTGAGGGATAACTGCTCGTTAGCCACGCACAGCTTTACCAACAAAACTCATAATCTAGGTGTATGTCCTTTAAATATATATACAGTATATATATATATATATATATATATATATACAGTACATAAATTAAACTTGCATAGTAAGTATACACAAATCACTATATCAACACTTATGCCTAGATTACAAGTTTTGTCGTAAAAACTTGCGGGGCTAACGCTCCTTTTTTTCCAGCGCTTACTTTAAACAACGCTGGTATTACAAGTTTTCTGAATGGCTGCGTTAGCCTCAGAAAAGTGAGCGTTGAGCAAATTTAGCTCCACTTCTACCTGTAATACCACCGTTGCTTACAGTAGCGGTAAGCTGGCAAAACA
This sequence comes from Bombina bombina, assembly GCF_027579735.1. Taxonomy (NCBI): domain Eukaryota; kingdom Metazoa; phylum Chordata; class Amphibia; order Anura; family Bombinatoridae; genus Bombina; species Bombina bombina. The sequence continues at coordinate 47,309,784 of NC_069500.1, forward strand.
TGTAAACTGTACCGCTCACTTTCTCTAAGACTTGTAATACCAGCGTTAGTCAAATCCCATTAAAAATATAGGATACGCAATTGACGTAAGGGGATTTGCGGTAGCCAAAAGTCGCATAAGAAAAGAGAGCGGTACACCTGTTCCTGCCATACTCGTAATACCATCGGGCATTAAAAAGCAGCGTTAGGACCCCTTAACGCTGCTTTTTAAGGCTAAAGCAGAACTCGTAATCTAGGCGTTGTTTTTTAATTCTTAAATAATTTATTTTCTTCAAAGATATATACATATATATATATATATATATATATATATATATATATATATATATATATATATATATACTTATATACACTTATTTTTTAATTCTTAAATAATTTATTTTCTTCAAAGATATATATATATATATATATATATTCTAATACACACTAAAAAGTGTTAGTTAACACATTTTAGAATCAGGTCAGGAATCTAAGCAATATCTTAGATAGACTTTAATTGATCACTTGTATTGAAGATGTGCTGTTACTTACTTTTAAATTTAGCTGTGCCATTCTAATACCCGTGCTCTGGCCTCCCATTTCAAAACTCATTTTCCGGTGAGCTATTGGTTTGAACTATTCTCCAATCGGCGCTCAAGCTGTATGGAACTTTTTTTGTAGCTAGAGCTCTGATGGAAAAATAGTTCAAACTAATAGCTCACCAAAAAATTAGTTTATCTATCTACACTGTATGGCCAAAAGTATTTGAACATTGGACCACCACACAGACGTGATTTATTTGGACATCCCATTCACAAACCATGGTCATTACTATGGAGTTGCCCAGGTTTATAGCTAAAAAAAACACAACTCTTCTGGGAAGACTTTACACAAAATTTTGGAGTGTCTGTTGGACTTTGCATCCATTCAGTCAAAAAAAGTATTTGTGAGGTCAGGCACAGGTGCTGGACAAGAAGGTAAGAAGTCTCAAAATCTGCATTTCAATTCATCCCAGTGGTGTTCAGTGAGGTTAAGGTCAGCACTACGTGCAGTCTTCTCAAGTTCCTCCATACCAAACTTGTCAAACCATAGACCTCATTTTCTGCACAGGGGAACAGTCCTGCTGAAACAAGAAAGGGCCATCTATAAACTGTTTCCACACAATTGGAATGTTGTATAACATGTCTTAGTATCCTTTAGCACTAAGATAACCCTTAACTGGAACTAAGGGGCGAACCCTAAACCTTGAAAAACAGCCCACACCATTATTCCTTCTCTATCAAACTTTACCCTAGGCACTAGGTGTGTGGTGGATACCAGGAGAACGCTTCCTATTAGAATACAGATTCTGGGGGGCGGAGCTTGGCCATGCAGGCGAATGGCCGCATTCTAGAATGGCTCCAAGTCCTAGAGTTATCACAACGATATAGCATGGCCACATAAACCGCAAAACAAAGAACTTAACATTGGGAATAACAAGCAGCAACCCAGGTGCACAGATAAACCCGACAAGCTCACCGCCGCAAGTGTCAGCAGACTTTAAACAGCTCCGGATCAGAGCAGCCCGGCCAACACATTCCATCGCATAATACACCGCAAGCTCCACAATCACCAAGCACTATCACGCCGGACTCTGCAGAGAGGGGTAATGCCTATTGTGCCGTTAGTTACAATCAATGAGGAGTGACAGAGAGTTGAGGCCCTGAATGGCGGAATGGCCGCTGGAACCACACAGACAGCATTGGTGAGTCGAGCACTCTGAATCTATCAGCTCACCACAGTGTGTGAGTTTGGGTTAGTGAACTTTAGCAAAGTGTATGAAAAGCATAACACTATAAGTAAGGTGGTGAGACATAGCGCCCATAACATACATAAAGCTAGACGAGCATTTACATAATACCACGTGGAGGGTGAAGGAAAGGGCCTATTAAAACAACTCAAAAAGCTAGCTGCATCAAACATAAGCATAGAGAGGAGTGTGTGGTGAGGTCGGTGCTATACAAGGAGAGACTTTAGACCACAAACAGGCAGGAACAACGTAGGACACTAAGGTCAATTACAAAGAAGCAGCAAGTAGTAACAAAGGCCTTAAGTCTTTTAGCAAGGCCTAAATAAACTGCATCACAAGATCACCGGGTGTTACACTACCACCCTAGCGCCTAGCATCTTACCCACATCAAATGCACTGACCCCAACCTCCTTATATATTGACTGTTACAATAGGGAATGCCTAACAAAAAGCAACAAAAATCAGAGAAAAAAGCTACCCAAAAGCCCTTAAACAAATATTTAAAGCCTATTGAACCCCACGTGGCACTAGAAGGAAAGAGCATGGCGGTGCAGCAACCCGCAGCCACCGAGCAGCAAGACACTGAAGAAGAACAGCTGCTCGCTAACGCTACTAAGAAAGATCTGCTACACCTGTCTTCTAAAGAAGACATACAAAATATAATGCAAGAAATGCGAAATTTATTTCACGACCTGCGAAAGGACATTAACTCACTAGAGGGCAGAGTTGTTGTGGTAGAGGAGACACAAGCCACTGCAAATGCCAAAATGCTCACGAATTCCACAAAACTCCAAGACCAAGAGGTAATGATACAGTCTCTCTCAGATAAGCTAGAGGACTTAGATAACAGGGGGAGCAGAAATAATGTAAGGGTAAGAGGAGTTCCAGAAACCGTACACCCCCCCGCCATTGAAGGCTACCTACAAAGTCTGTTTTTCGAACACTAAAAGGGACACCAACATCAGCAGAAATTATCATGGAACGGGCGCATAGGGCCCTGAGGCCTAAACCCCCTCCTAAAGCTCCTCCACGAGATATAATAATACAATTCCTTAACTTTAAAGACAAGGAGGAAGTGATGCGCTGCGCACGAACCAAAAAATCCATTCAACACGCGGGCATAGAACTACAGCTGTTCGCAGACTTGTCGCCAGTAACGCTGCAGAAAAGGCGCGAGCTATCCCATGTAACAGAACAACTAAGAAACCGTAGGATCCAGTACCGCTGGGGTTTCCCGGTCTCGATAATAGTCACTCAAGACAACAAGACTATGACATACAAACTAGGCTCAGATCTACAAGCCTTCTTGGCAGACGTTGATGGCGCAAAAATACCACCCCGACATAGAGGCAACCAAGAAGACAGACTGGCTGAAATGTCTAGACCCATGACAACTGAACATGATGGGGTCTAATAGAATACAAATTCTTCCATCAGACTGCTAGATAGTGAAGCATGATTCATCATTGCACATCTTGATGTGAGGCTTGTTTACAGCCACTAGGCCAGTAAAACACATTTCATGACTGTCCTGGAGCACAGTTTTTGGACTGATGTTGCTTCCACAGGCCTTTTGAATCTATATAGGGAGAAATGATAAGGGATTTTTACTCACTACGTACTAAAAGCACAGTGTTCTCCCCAGGACATTTTTAGCGCATTCACCCCCCGGCTGATTTCACTGACCACCTGGCTAAACTTTTAGCCAATATTAAATGACCAGCAAACACAGTAGATTTGCATAATCAACAAATGCAAGTTAACAAGACAATGCAATAGCACTTAGTCTGAACTTCAAATGAGTAGTAGATTTTTTTTCTGACAATTTTAATGCATACACTTTTATTCTTGCACATGTTCAGTAGGAGCTGGTGACTCAAAAAGTTTAAATATAAAAAAACTGTGCACATTTAATTAATGGAAGTAAATTGGAAAGTTGTTTAAAATTGCATGCTCTATCTGAATAATGAAAGGTTAATTTTGATTGAGTGTCCTGTTAAGCTAAAATTGTTCTTGGATAGCAGGAAATGATATAATATTAGAAAATATTACACTGCTCCCACCCGACTACTTCATAATGCCACCAGGCTGGCAATATTGTCTGTGAAGAACACTGGTAGAACTTACTGTTATTTGGTGCAGATCTAGTAGGGCAGACATTTCACGAGGGACTTCTGGTGAAGGTGATATCCTATGACAGTGCCACATTTAAGTGACTGAGCTCTTCAGTATGACTTAGTGTACTGCCATTTTGTGTCTATGGAGATGTCATGGCTATGTGTTTATTTTATGTACCTGTTATCCATGGGTGTGGCTGAACTTGAACTCAATAATTAATGTCTGACCAGATACTTTTGGCCATATAATGTTTATATTCTATTTGTTTGTCTAAATTACTATTGTTATGGGTTGATAGCACCCTCTCTCAGAAAAAAAAAATATATATATTCTTAGTATAAGTATTCCAAGGATATAAGATAGGAGATGACTATTCAATATGAGCCCTAAATTCAAAATCCATATCAGTCAGAAAATCAATAATAAATAACATTAATATTCCAATGCATATAATATAAGCTCCACTAAAGATAAATAGCCCATTTGATTGTATTTCTTGATGCTGAACTGTTCTTAGGTTTATCTGCTTTAGAACAATGTTATTCTGGTATTTACTAGCTCAATCTGCAACACTATTAAGTCACAGTTCACTGAGCACTTTAAGCAGCTGCTTATTTGATGCATCAGTGTGTTTATACAAACAATTTTAAATGTGCAATGGAAACTTTTTACGAGCACTGAAATACTACGAAAAAAAATAATCTGTTACTAGTTTCATGCAATGTTGCACTTACATCCATTAAACCTACTCCTATATATCCTTCATATTACCTGACTGCTATCACTCCTATATATCATTAGTACTGCAGCCTGACTCATCTCTCTGACTCAACATTAATCAACTGCAGAACTTGGCTGCCAATTCTTAGTTACACTAGCTTCCTATAGACTTCATTACCATATCTAGAATCTAGGTATTGGGAGACACAGCATAAATTAATCAGCCTCGAAAAAGTAATTTTATTTTCCATATATTCCCCTAACCAAATTCTTCACTCACCATCAAGGTACATCTTAACCAGTATAAGGTAGGTGTATGATTGCAAAGCCTTCTAAATTGAGTGAAACTTCTAAGATTTTTTATTTTTATATATATATATATATATATATATATATATATATATATATATACCACATACACACACATATATGTGTGTGTGTGTGGTGTGTGTGTGTATGTATATATATATATATATATATATATATATATATATTTCATGTAATTGGCAAGAGTCCATGAGCTAGTGACGTATGGGATATACAATCCTACCAGGAGGGGCAAAGTTTCCCAAACCTCAAAATACCTATAAATACACCTTTCACCACACCCACAATTCAGTTTTACAAACTTTGCCTCCTATGGAAGTGGTGAAGTAAGTTTGTGCTTGATTTTCTACGTTGATATGCGCTTCTCAGCATTTTAAAGCCCGATTCCTCTCAGAGTACAGTGAATGTCAGAGGGATGTAAAGGGAGTATCACCTATTGAATACAATGGTTTTCCTTGCGGGAAATCTATTTTATAGCTTCCCTGTTATCGGTCGTAGAGATTCATCTCCTACCTCCCTTTTTCAGATCGATGATAGACTCTCATATTCCATTGCCTCTACTGATAATTGCTTCAGTACTGGTTTGGCTATCTGCCATATGTGGATGGGTGTCTTTCGGTGAGTATGTTTTCATTACTTAAGACACTCTCAGCTATGGTTTGGCACTTTATGTATTAATATAAAGTTCTAAATATATGTATTGTACTTATGTTTGCCATGACTCAGGTTTATGTATGTTTCCTTTTGCAGACTATTCAGTTTCATATTTGTGAAAAAAACATATTTGGGAAAAAAAAAATTCTTACCTGGGGTTTAGTCTTTTTTTTTCAAATTGACTGCTTTTTCTTTTATTTTTCGTGGACAAAAATAGGCTTGCGAGGCGCAAAATGCTGATGTTTAGTGTGTCATTCTTGTTGCACAAATTTTTTTGGCGCGAAGGTATGCCCTGTGACGCAAGTTCGTCATTTCCAGCGTCTTAGTTGACGCCAAGTTCCTTGCACAAGTTTGCATCTGCAATGACGCGAGTGTGTAATTTCCGGATGTTGTTAGCGCCAAAAAATTTCATTTTGTGTTGTTCGTCATACTTGGCACCAAATAATTTCTTTATTTAAAACCTCATTCCTATGTGTCTTGCTTCTTTTTCTATGTCAAAGGGCTATGCTGTTTGCATTTTTTTTCCCATTCCTGAAACTGCCATATAAGTAAATTGATAATGTTGCTTTATATGTTGTTTTTTTCTCTTACATTTGCAAGGTGTCTCAATCTGATCCTGTCTCAGAAACCACTGTTGGAACCCTGCTGCCTGATAATAGTTCTACCAAAGCTAAGGGTATCTGTTGTAAATTTGTGGAGATTACATCTCCAGCTGTGGTATGTAATAGTTGTCATGATAAGCTTTTACATGTAGAGAATGTATCCATCAGTAATAGTACAATGCCTGTTGTTCCATCAACATCTAACGTACATGATATCTCTGTGAATATAAAATATTTTATTGTCGATGCGATTCAGAAGGCTTTGTCTGCCATCCCGCCTTCTAATAAACGTAAAAAGTATTTTAAAACTTCTCACAAAGTTGATGAAATTTCAAATGACCAACAACATACTGAATTATCCTCCTCTGATTAGGATCTTTCTGATTCAGAAGGTCCTACCTCAGATATTGACACTGACAAATCTACTTATTTATTTAAAATGGAGTATATTTGTTCCTTATTAAAAGAGGTGTTGATTACGTTGGATATTGAGGAAACTTGTCCTCTTGAATCTAAAACTAGTAAACATTTAAACTCTGTTTATAATCCTCCTGTTGTTTCTCCAAATGTTTTTCCAGTTCCTGATGCTATTTCTGATATGATTTCTAAGGAATGGAATAGGCCTGGTACTTCTTTTATCCCTTCTTCAAGGTTTAATTTTTTTTTATCCTTTGCCAGCAGTTAGTTTAGAGTTTTGGGAAAAGATCCCCAGAGTTGATGGGGCTATTTCTACTCTTGCCAAACGTACTACTATTTTTATGGAAGATAGTACTTCCTTTAAGGTCCCTTTAGCTAGGAAACTTGAATCGTATCTAAGGAAAGCTTATTTATATTCTGGCTATCTTCTCAGGCCTGCCATTTCTATGGCTGATGTTGGAGCTGCATCAACTTTTTGGTTGGAAAAATTAGCGCAACAGGAAACAGTTCCTGATTTGTCTAGCATTGTTCGCTTGCTTCAACATGCTAATCATTTTATCTGTGATGCCATTTTTATATCATCAAAATTGATATTAAATCTATGTCTTTAGCTATTTTAGCTAGAAGAGCTTTGTGGCTCAAATATTGGAATGATGACATGATATCTAAATCTTGATTACTATCTCTTTCTTTCTAAGGTAATAATTTATTTGGTTCTCAGTTGGATTCAATTATTTCAACTATCACTGGGGGGAAGGTTTTTTTTGCCTCAGGATAAAAGACCTGAGGGTAAATCTAAAGCTTCTAACCGTTTTAGTTCCTTTCGACACAATAAGGAACAGAAACCCAATCCTTCCCCCAAAGAATCTGGTTCCAATTGGAAACCTTCTTCAAGTTGGAATAAATCCAAGCCATTTAAGAAACCAAAGCCAGCCCCCAAGCCTGCATGAAGGTGTGGCCCTCATTCCAGCTCAGCTGGTAGGGGGCAGATTAAGATTCTTCCAAAACATTTGGGCAGATTCTGTCCAAAATCAATGGATTCAGAGTATTGTCTCTCAAGGGTACCGAATAGGATTCAGAATGAGACCTCCTGTTAGAAGATTTTTTTCTCACACACATCCCAGCAAATCCAGTAAAGGCTCAGGCTTTTCTGAAGTGTGTTTCAGACTTGGAGCTTTCAGGGGTAATCATACCAGTTCCATTTCAGGAACAGGGTCTGGGGTTTTATTCAAATTTATTAATTTTCCCAAAGAAAGAAAATTCATTCAGGCCAGTTATGGATCTGAAAATTTTGAATCATTTTGTAAGAGTGCCAGCTTTCAAAATGGGGACTATAAGGACTATTCTGCATTTTGTTCAGCAAGGTCATTATATGTCCACGATAGACTTACAGGATGCATATCTTCATATTCCGATTCATCCAGACCACTACCAGTTTCTGAGATTCTCTTTTCTAGACAAGCATTAAAAATGTGTTGCTCTTCCATTTGGCCTGGCGACAGCTCCAAGAATCTTTTCAAAGGTTCTTGGTGCCCTACTATCTGTAATCAGAGATCGGGGTATTGCAGTGTTTCCTTATTTGGACAATATCTTGGTACTAGCTCAGACTTTACATTCTGCAGAATCTCACATGAATCAACTAGTGTTGTTTCTTCAAAGACATGGTTGGAGGATCAATTTACCAAAAAGTTCCTTGATTCCTCAGACAAGGGTCACCTTTTAAGGTTTCCATATAGATTCAGTGTCCATGTCTCTAACAGACAAGAGATGATTAAAACTGGTTTCAGCTTGTCGGAACCTTCAGTCTCAATCATTCCCTTCAGTAGCTATGTGCATGGAAGTTTTAGGTCTCATGACTGCAGCATCGGACGCGATCCCCTTTGCTCGTTTTCATATGAGACCACTCCAGCTTTGTATGCTGAATCAATGGTGCAGGGATTATACAAATATATCACAATTAATATCTTTAAATCCCAATGTTTAACTCTCTCTGACTTGGTGGTTAGATCACCATTATATAGTTCAAGGACTGTGATCACAACAGATGCAAGTCTTTCAGGTTGGGGAGCTGTCTGGGGGTCTCTGACAGCAAAGGGGTTTGGAAATCTCAAGAGGCGAGGTTACCAATCAATATTTTAGAACTCTGTGCTATTTTCTGGGCTCTTCAGGTTTGGCCTCTGTTGAAGAGAGAACCGTTCATTTATTTTCAGACAGACAATATCACAACTATGGCATACGTCAATCTTCAGGGTGGGACTCACAGTCCCCAAGCTATTAAAGAAGTATCTAGGATACTTTCTTGGGTGGAATCCAGCTCCTGTCTATTTTCTGCAGTTCATATCCCAAATGTAGACAATTGGAAAGCGGATTATCTCAGCCGTCAGACTTTACATCCGGGAGAGTGGTCGCTCCATCCAGATGTGTTTTTTCAGATTGATCAGATGTGGGGTCTTTCAGAAATAGATCTGATGGCTTCCCATCTAAACAAGAAACTTTCCAGGTACCTGTCCAGGTCCAGGGATCCTCAGGCGGAGGCGGTGGATGCATTAGCAGTTCCTTGGTGTTACCAAACTGCTTATATCTTCCTGCCACTAGTTCTTCTCCCAAGAGTGATTTCCAAGATCATCATGGAACAATCATTTTTGTTGTTGGTAGCTCCAGCATGGCCTCACAGGTTTTGGTGTGCGGATCCTGTTCGGATGTCAAGTTGCCAACCTTGGCCACTTCCTAGAATTTTACAGTTTCTTCAGGATGGTTTGGATAAAGGTTTGTCTGCAAGTTCCTTTAAGGGACAAATTTCTGCTTGTTCTGTTTTATTTCACAGAAAGATTGCTAAGCTTCCTGATATTCACTGTTTTGTACAGGCTTTGGTCCATATCAAGCCTGTCATTAAATCAATCTCTCCTCCTTGGAATCTTAATTTGGTGTTAAAGTCTTCACAGGCTCCTCCTTTTGAGCCTATGCATTCTTTGTCCATTAAACTACTTTCTTGGAAAGTTTTGTTAATTTTGGCAATCTCTTCTGCTAGAAGAGTTTCCGAATTATCTGCTCTTTCTTGTGAATCTCCTTTTCTGATTTTCCATCAGGATAAGGCAGTTTTACTGACTTCATTTAAATTTCAACCTAAGGTTGTGAATTCTAACAACATTTATAGAGAAATTGTTGTTCCTTCTTTGTTTCCTAATCCTAAGAATTCTTTGGAGAGATCCTTACATTCTTTTAATGTTATAAGAGCTTTGAAATATTATGCTGAAGCTACTAAAGATTTCAGGAAAACTTCTAGTATATTTGTTGTCTTTTCTGTATCTAGGAAAGGTCAGAAGGCTTCTGCCATTTCCTTGGCATCTTGGTTAAAGCTTTTGATTCATCAGGCTTATTTGGAGTCGGGTCAGGTCAGGTCCCGCCTCAGAGAACTACAGCTCATTCTACTAGATCAGTCTCCACTTTGTGGGATTTTAAGAATGAAGCTTCAGTTGATCAGATTTGGAAAGCAGCAACTTGGTCTTCTTTGCATACATTTACTAAATTTTACCGTTTTTATGTATTTGCTTTCTCTGAAGCAGTTTTTGGTAGAAAAGTTCTACAGGCATCTGTTTCAGTTTGAATCATCTGCGTATGTTTAAGTTTTTTCTTTTCATTTATTAGAATAAATTTATATTTTGGTTTGTCGATTATTTTTTTTCAGTGGAAAATGGCTGTTATTATTTTTATCCCTCCCTCTCTAGTGACTCCTCTGTGGAGTTCCACATCTTGGGTATTACTATCCCATATGTCACTAGCTCATGGACTCTTGCCAATTACATGAAAGAAAACATAATTTATGTAAGAACTTACCTGATAAATTCATTTCTTTCATTTTGGCAAGAGTCCATGAGACCCACCCTTTTTATGGTGGTTATGATTTTTTATATAACGCTCAATGATTTCCAATTCCTTTTTTTGATGCTTTTTACTCCTTTCTTTATCACCCCACTGCTTGGCTATTCATTAAACTGAATTGTGGGTGTGGTGAGAGGTGTATTTATAGGCATTTTGAGGTTTGGGAAACTTTGCCCCTCCTGGTAGGATTGTATATCCCATACATCACTAGCTCATGGACTCTTGCCAATATGAAAGGAATTAATTTATCAGGTAAATTCTTACATAAATTATGTTATATATGTGTGTGTTTGTGTGTGTATGTGTATATACAGTGGGTATAAAAAGTCTACAAACCCCTGTTAAAATGTCAGGTTTCTGTGATGTAAAAAAAATGAGACAAAGATAAATAATTTCAGAACATTTTCCACCTTTAATGTGACCTATAAACTGTACAACTCAATTGAAAAACAATGTTTTAGGTAGAGGGAAGAAAAAAATATAAAAATAAAATAATATGGTTGCATAACTAAACTATTACTTTGTTGAAGCACCTTTTGATTTTATTACAGCACTCAGTCTTTTTGGGTATGAGTCTATCAGCATGGCACATTTTGACTTGGCAAGATTTGCCCACACTTCTTTGCAAAAACACTCTAAATCTGTCAGATTGCGAGGACATCTCCTGTGCACAGCCCTCTTCAGATCACCCCACAGATTGTCAAGGTCTGGGCTCTGGCTGGGCCATTCCAAAACTTTAATCTTCTTCTGGTGAAGCCATTCCTTTGTTGATTTGGATGTATGCTTTGGGTCATTGTCATGCTGAAAGATGAAGTTTCTCTTCATGTTCAGCTTTCTAGCAGAAGCCGAAAGGTTTTGTGCCAATATTGACTGGTATTTGGAACTGTTCATAATTCCCTCTAGCTTAACTAAGGCCCCAGTTCCAGCTGCAGAAAAACAGCCCCAAAGCATGCTGACACCACCATGCTTCACTGTGGGTATGGTGTTCTTTTGGTGATGTGCAGTGTTGTTTTTGCGCCAAACATATCTTTTGGAATTATGGCCAAAAGGTTCAACCTTGGTTTCATCAGACCATAACACCTTTTCCCACATGCTTTTGGGAGACTTCAGATGTGTTTTTGCAAAATGTAGCCTGGCTTGGATGGTTTTCTTTGTAAGAAAATACTTTTGTCTTGCCACTCTACCCCATAGCCCAGACATAGCCCAGACATATGAAGAATAAGTGAGATTGTTGTCACATGTACCAAACAGCCAGTACTTGCCAGATATTCCTGCAGCTCCTTTAATGTTGCTGTAGGCATCATGGTAGCCTCCCAGACCAGTTTTCTTCTCGTCTTTTCATAAATTTTGGAGGGACGTCCAGTTCTTGGTAGTCATTGTTGTGCCATATTTTCTCCACTTGATGATGACTTTCTTCACTGTGTTCCATGGTATATCTAATGCCTTAGAAATTATTTTGTACCCTTCTCCTGACTGATACCTTTTAACATCCCTCTGATGCTTTGGAAGCTCTCTGTGGACCATGGCTTTTGCTGTGGGATGCGACTAAGAAAATTTAAGGAAAGACCAACTAGAGCAGCTGAACTTTATTTGGGGTTAATCAGAGGCACTTTTTACATGATGGCAGGTGTATGCTGACTCCTATTTAACATGATTTTGAATGTGATTGCTTAATTCTGAACACAGCTACATCACCAGTTATAAGAGGGTGTGCATACTTATGCAACCACATTATTTTAGTTTTTTTGTTTTCTTCCCTCCACCTAAAAGATTTCAGTTTGTTTTTCAATTGAGTTGTGTAGTTTATAGGTCACATTAAAGGTGGAAAAAGTTCTGAAATGACATTTTAACAGGGGTGTGTAGACTTTTTATATCCACTGTATATATATATATATGTAGCCGGTAGCCTAGCACTCCATCCACAGCAATGTATTCATACCCCGGGTGCTATCCTCAAGCAAAAAATGATGTCCAAAGAATGGAGGGCACTCACAGGATTTAAGGTAATCAGTATAATAATCAATATTTATTTTCCTCGTTAAAGGATCATTGCGATGTCAATATATTAATTAAGAACTGGATTTCTGCTGGGAGCACCTGTGCGATTGGCACACGCTGTTTGAAGATTAATCATTGTCCTGATGAAGGCCCTGATGTGGGCCGAAACGTTGACATCGCAATGATCCTTTAACGAGAAAAATAAATATTGATTATTATACTGATTACCTTAAATCCTGTGAGTGCCCTCCATTCTTTGGATATATATATATATATATATATATATATATATATATATGTGTGTGTGTTTATATATATATATATATATATATATATATGTGTGTGTGTATTACACTTACATTGCAATATAATGGACTAAAACAAACAAAACAACATATTTTTGTGATTTCTCTCTATGTTGGGGATGTTTTTTGATGATTGAGCCCTCTCTCTTTTTTATCTTTTAGTACTGAAAATGATTAGGAAAAATAATAGCAAAAAGCAATGTTATTTTTGTAATACCAATGGATTTTATTGTCTTTTAGGTGATTAGATTTTTTGATTGGTAAGAAATGAGCAGTGGTTGCAGAGATGTACAAGTTTAAAACCCCTTATCTAGAAAAATTTTAAGTATGCTCAGTACAGAAATAAGTAAAAATCTGGCTGAATTATGAAGATTCTCATTGATAGCTTTTAAGGATTGTAGAAGTTTGTACCTCAACTATTTAGAAAATATAATGTCAGCACTTATTGCAGACATGATACTCAAAGATTTTTCAGTTCCATCTAAAAAAAAAAAAGAATATGTAAATGTGTTTATTATAAAGCTTTGTTTTCTGTTTTTGTTTTATTAAGGGTTATCCCGGACTGAAATAAACATCTTTTTCTGTGAGCATTGTCCCAGTGAACTAGTGAGCTGTAGAGCCCAATGACTCAGTTGTGCATAATCATGCCCTTTCTGTTAGATTTAATTTAAATAAAAACAGTTTTTACTTAACTGGTTCCTATGGAAACAATTGTTTTATTAAGATGTTTAAAGTATCATATGCCTTTAAGTAACAAATACAATAATGAATCTCCAATTCATAATCACATGAATTTGTTAATCAGACCAACTTTGGTTTTATTGCCTGCTCCCTAATTAATATATCGAGGGACAATTTTTTATATTCATTTGGAATTGTATTTAATACAGTTGTATTGCTACATCATGCATGAATAAAAACAAAAACTATCACCTAGATTACGAGTTTTGCGTTAACAGGGGTGCGTTTCTAACAAGCCTTTTTTTTTTCACCGCTCCCTTAAGACAACACTGGTATTACAGGTTTTTTTAAACCTGGCGTTAGCCGCAAAAAGGTGAGCATAGAGCAAAATGTAGCTCCCCGTCTCACCTTAATACCAGTGTTGCTTATGGTAGCGGTAAGCTGGCTAAATGTGCTCGTACACGATTTCCCCATAGGAAACAATGGGGCAGATTCAGCTGGAAAAAACATGCATTTGGTCAAAAGAAGGCAGTGACATTTACGATGCACCACATACAAAAATAAAAAAAAATCTTTACTACAGAATAATGCAGGCCTTAATGTTCATCAATTGAAGGTTTTTTTAACTTGATAAGAACATAATAGCTATACAACTATATTTAAAATAAGTAAATATAGGTAAAAAGCAATGGATCCAGCAGTAGAGGTGCGTCTATAAATTCGTCACTATAAAATTGTAGAAATCCGTAATATGTTGCAATCTAATTCTTAGCATGTATCAGCCAAATCTATCTCTGTGTACATATTGTAAATATTAATGATCAGTTCCTTTGTGTGCGGTTTGACACAGATTGAAAGACACGGTTTTGTTTTGAAGCTGTGTAGGTAAAATAGTGCTGTGAAAGAGAGGGGGAGGTACTGGTAACCAATGGCAATATAAAGCCTGAGACACACCCCCCAAGATACACATCTGATGAGGTCCCGACACTCAGCCCTATGTGGGAGGGGAGAAACGCGTCATGATTGAGCAAAGCACGACAGGTGAACAGCTGTGAGCAGTTGTGAACAGAGCCAGCGGTATTTGAATTTTACTGAGGACCACTGAAACGCTGAAGGGTACATGGCGGTAAGCAAGTGAAGCAGCCCTATTGCAGCAATAAAGACTCTTGCATTGCCTAACTGCTATAACAGGTACTGAATAAATAGTCCTTTATATTGGCTTTGAAGTCTTGCGGCTGACAGCCGGGTCTGTCCCGCCAGGGTACATTGTGCGTTAATCTTCAGAAAGACACCGCATGTATATCACTCACGAGTTTGACGATAAAAATAAATCACAAGCACAAATCTTGCAATCAAGCTGTTACATTGTGCCAAGTTAAGTAAAGAAATTGTGTCCAGATCCAGAGCGTGTTTATACACTGAGAGCTTGGAAACTGAACAGTTACTTGTTAATAACAGCTGCAACTTTGGGGCCCCGTAATAACTAACGGACTTTTTATGATTACAAAGTTCCCTATTTACTTGTCTCCCAAGTTATAATTGCAGTACGGATATTATGTGTATATAGATTACTATTTATATGGTGCATGAAAGTTTGTGAGATACATTTCAATGAATAGCTGGCCAGCCTGTTCTAAATACCTGTGTATTTTTAATTTGGTTTGTATTCCGCTTTAAAGGAATAGGGTGGAGGGTAGACGTTCTGATTTACGGTTGTTCAGAATTACATAGTAAATAAAACTCTGGTTAAATAAGTGCGGCCTGTGTCCCTCTTTGATTGACTGATAAATTTCGCTCAATTCTTCTTTCTCATTGTATTGTATATATATATATATATATATATATATATATATATATATATATATTGGAATATAAAATAAATTACTGTTTAGTCAGATGATTAAACTGAATAAAAAACTTAATACAAATTAGATGGGAATATATTCAAGTTGTTTCGCCTAAAAAACACAGATTCCAAAAAAAATGGTATAGTGTAATATATCCGTGGTTTGTTGTAATATAGTTTTCTATATTATACAATTATTATACAAAGAGTTTGTAGAGCTCTACAGCACTAGCCAAAGTCATAATTTAGAGAACGGCATATGTGGTTCAAGTCTAGATAATTAAAAAGATAATGTTTAAATAATGTTACTTAAAACCAAAACAAGATACACCAAAATACAAAAAAAAATATGTATATATTTACTATAGCTCCGAGATCACTGACAGATCTAACTCATAGAAAGTATGAAAAGTCAGGTCTCAGATCAAATAAGTCAAATAAGAAATTCCCCTTCAATAAGAGAGATATTAAAAATGGAAAAAATAAAAATCCATAAAATGTTAAAATGTTAAAATCGATATTAAAACCCCCCCAAAAAAACCAAAAAATATATTCAGAAGACCTATTCACTCTAAAAAAAATTGTGTAAAGGTGCAGGTACTAATAATAGGCTAAACGAAAAATATGTAACAAGAAAACTCCAATGAAAATACATTCAATATATTTGAAAGTAAAAAAACTTATCTGATATCCAAATGTTTTACCAGGATCCTGTGTGAGAAAAAATGCTGGGTAATCCTTTAAGTTAAATTAAATGCTGGCCATAAATAATAAGAGAAAAAAGGCTGTGATCCAAAAAAACGCTGGTGTGTGGATTGCGCTCAAACCAGAAGTGGATCCAATGCGAAACCGGAAGTGACGTCACCCGTTATTGCGATATCTTACGCGTTTCATGGGAGCTTTGCCCACTTAGTCAGAGAGTGAATCCACTTCCATCCTTAGTCTCCTTTTATTTCTGGAGACCAGAAGTGTTTAAATTTTTATCTAAACATATTGGTCAGATATTAGAAGTGTTTATTTTGTTGTTAAAAAAAAATTTGGAATACGAATAGTCTGTTTGAAAGTAGCGTATCATGTTCGCTGCATATCGATAAATGCCGACAGCCTACGCTGTCTGCATTTATCATTGTACCAGCAGTTCTTGTGAACTGCTGGTGCAATGCCGCCCCCTGCAGATTTGCGGCCAATCGGCCGCTAGCAGGTAGTATCAATCAAACCGATCGTATTCGATCGGGTTGTTTTCTGTCCGCGGCCTCAGAGCAGGCGGACAAGTTATGGAGCAGCGGTCTTTAGACATAACTTCTGTTTCCGGCCATACGGAGCTTGATAAATATGCCTCAAAGTGCCATATTTAATAACACTACATTAAAATTTAAAAATGAACAATTAAAACGATATATATATATATATATATATATATATATATATATATATATATATATATTGAAGAAACAGTACAATTTGGGTGTGTCTCTGAACACCACTATTAAAACATTTTTTATATAATTTTTATAAAAGTGTAAAGTAAGAAGTTTAAAGTATAAAAGGAGTAAACAAATTTTCGTTTCCTTACTCTCACGTTAATAGTGTATTTGAAAAAAGGGGCCAATTCCAGAGGATTAGAAGAAACTGTACAGAAAATGATGACTTCAAAACTTCCTCCACAATTTTGAAAAACACATTCAGAGATGTTTCTAAGAAAAAGATATTGTGGAAGCCTACAATAAAGTAAAAACCATGGAGAGAAGTACGCTTCTGCAACCAAAGAAAAATCACTAGAAAGAACAAACTCCACGAACTCAGAACACTCCTAGGTTTATTACTACATAAAATTGTGCATCGAAACAGATTGAAAAAATTCTAAACGAACACTGGTACCTCCTAAAAAAGATCCCATTCTGGGAAAAGATCTTCCCCAAAAACCTCTGGTAACTACAAGAAAAATCGTAACTTCAAAAATATTTTGGCTCCTACAAAACTAAAGACAAAAAACCAAAAACAAAGTAAGGTTAGCCAAAAATCAATAAAGGGATTCTACAAGTGTGGGAGAAAAAACGGTGAGTGTTGCAAACATACCAGCGGAAACAAAACAGAAAACAAGTGGATTATTAACAACAGTTCAAAAAAAATACCAATCCAAACATATATGAACTGTAAATCTGAATATATGGTATATAAAATTGTAAATGTAAAAAAGCAAATATTGGCAGAATGAAGAGAACTCTCAAGACAAGACTTTTAGAACATATTAAAAACATAGAGGGAGAAACTTCTGAGTATGGCCTTAGCAGACACTTTGAGGAGTTTCATAAAAAGAATCCAAACTAATTAAATTAATAAAAGCGATCGAACAGATATCAAAGACATGGGGATTGGGAAATGAGAGACTTTTAGCCTTTTTATGAGAAAGGGGGGGAAACAAGGGGGAAAAAAATATGAAAGGGACAACATATATCAGTCCTACACCTTTTTTGGATGCCTCTATAAACAACCCCCACCCCTTTTTTCAAATACACTATCTGTTAACGGGAGAGTAAGGAAACAAACACACTCCTCATGTATACACAAAAATTAAAAAATTGCTTACTCCTTTTATACTTTAAACTTCTTACTTTGCACTCTTATAAAAAATATATAAAATTCTTTTTAATAGTGGTGTTCAGAGGCACACCCAAATTGTACTGTTTCTTATATATGATCTGAGGAAGGGGTTTGCGAACCCCGAAACGTCACCATTTGACTTTGCACCCTGGTGGAAGGCACTTTTGAACTGTGAGTGCAGATACACAGAGGAGGTATATATATATATATATATATATATATCCTTTTAATTGTTTATTTTTAAATTTTAATCTAGTGGTATTAAAATATGACACTTTGTGTATAAATATTTTTCACATTTATATAATATTCTCTACCTTCTAATCCACCATATTCTTCAATAAATTTGTCCCATCCTTTGTTTACAATTCATATGCATATTCTATAAATACTTTCAAACAGACTATTCATATTCCATAAGTTGTTTAACAACAAAATAAACACTTCTAATATCTGGCCAATAGTTTAGATAAAAATGTAAGCACTTCCGGTCTCCATAAATAAAAGGAGACTAAGGATGGAAGTGGATCCACTCTCTGACGAAGTGGGCAAAGCTCCTACGAAACACGTAGGATATCGTGATAATGGGTGATGTCACTTCTGGTTTCACATTGGATCCACTTCCATTTTGGGCGCAATCCACACACCGGCATTTTTTGGATCACAGCCTTTTTTCTCTTATTATTTATGGCCAGCATTTGGTTTAACTTATAGGATTACCGAGCATTTTTTTCTCACACAGGATCCTGGTAAAACATTCGGATACCAGATAAGTTTTTTTACTTTTAAATATATTTATTGTTTTTTCGGTGGAATTTTCTTGTTACATATTTTTAACTGTGCAGTATTTCGTTTAGCCTATTATCAGTACTTGCACCTTTACACAAAGAGTAAATAGGTCTTCTGACCATAGTTTTTTTTTTATTTTGGGGGTTTTCTAATATCGATTTTAACATTTTTTGGATTTCTATTTTTTCAATTTTTTAATATCTCTCTTATTAAAGGGGCATTTTTTATCTGACGTATTTGATCTGAGACCTGACTTTTCATACTTTCTATGAGTTAGGTCTGTCATTGATCTCAGACCTATAGTAAATATATGCATATTTTTTGTATTTTGGTGTGTCTTGTTTTGGTTTTAAGTAACATTAATTAAACATCATCTTTTGAATTATCTGGACTCGAACCACATATGCCGTTCTCTAAATTATGACCTCGACTAGTGATGTAGAGCTCTACAAACTCTTTGTATAATATTGTATAATATTGTATAATATAGAAAACTATATTACAACAAACCACAAATATTCCAAATGCTATTCCGTTTTTTTTGGAATCTGTGTTTTTCAGCTCGAATATAGTCCCATTTTATTCGTATTAAGTTTGTTATTCAGTTTAATCATCTGACTAAGCACTCATTTATTTTATATTCTTATAGCGCTTACTCTAAATCCTTTTTCAGTACATTCTTTAATTTTACTTGTTAGTGGTATCAAGTAAATCCACCAGAGGACAGCAGCTGAGAGGAATTGATTAAATAAACACACATATAGCTATTAGACATACAGGTATCTACTTATCAAGTTGTCAACTTACGCTTGTCTAAGATCGCCTAACATTACTGCCGCAGACCTGAATACGCTCTCCTTATTTAACAAAAGAGGTGTCAAAAAGCCGCGCACCAAGTACGGGGCGATGAGCAGTCATCGATCTCGCTAACAGTCATCGATCTCGCTGCTATTCGGCTTTTTCCCAGCTTTATTTGTACCCTGTCACTAAACACTGCCACTATACTAAACTGTTTAACCCCTATACCGTTGCTCCCGGACCCCGCCACAGCTAAATAAACTTATTAACCCCTAAACTGCCGCTCCCAGAGCCCACCGCCACTCTAATAAACTTATTAACCCCTATTCCTCCGCTCCCGGAGCCCACCACCACCTACATTATACTTATTAACCTCTAATCTGCCGCCCCCTATACCGCCGCCACCTACATAAAGTTATTAACTCCTATCCTGTCGCTCCCGGAGCCCACCGCAACTGAATAAATGCATTAACCACTAAACCATCAGCCCCCCACATCGAAATAAACTAAATTAACCTATTAATCCCTAAACCTAACAACCCGTTAACTTTATATTAAATATTAACTCATTCCTATCTTATAAGAAATTTAAACTTACCTTTTAAATTAAATTAAACTATATTAAACTAATAATTAACCTATTCTAAATATTATAATAACACTACATTAAACTATATTAAATTAATAATTAACCTACCCTGTTATAATAAAATTACATTAAACTCTATTAAATTAATAATTAACCTTCCCTGTTATAATAAAATTACATTAAACTATATTAAATTAATAATTACCCTACCCAGGGGCGGAGCCAGCTTTCAAGGGATCCAGACGTGTGTGTTGAGAGCTCCTGGCTTTCATATTTTATAACTGATATTTATCGATATTTAAAACAACTACTACTGCAATAAAAGGAACCCCTATTCAGCGCAACATCAATGGTAACATTGGGAACTTTTGGATGGTTGTTCTTGGTCACTTAGAAGTCGGGCTATAATGGAGGCTGCACGTGGCTGGCAGCTATCTGTGACACAGCTTTTTCAAGTTCACTTTGACAACCTACAACGGACTTTATATGAGTGTTTAGCCGGTGGAGTGGTGAGAGAGGATAATACCCTGCGATCAGCTAATTGCCATATTACCCATACTGTGAACCCTACTGCTTCTACTATTTCCCAGAATGTTTATTTTGCAGCGCCGATTCCTGAGATCTCGCACAGCCAGGCTGATCTTCCAGAGCAAGAAGGCGTCTACTATCATTGCAGCAAAGATGGGCTGATCTCTGATGCTGGCTATGGGGGTTCCCTTACTACCGATGCTGTTTCCAGCTTGATTACTGACCCGGCATGTTTTAGAAGGGACCTGAACTTGTTGATGAACCTACCTTTGAGCGCAATGTGCGCGGTCTCCACAGATGGCAGCAATGCTCGGGCAGTTTCCCCTCAGCTCTGTGTCGGCAAGACCAAGCAAGGTGTGTCAGTGTCTTTTGCAGGGGCTAAAGCTGTGCCGAATTGGGGAGGCTACGTTTTACACTCGGATAGCCTCGATGAGCGACTACTACAGAGTGAGACAACAGAATGCAGTTTTTTGCTACCGGGGAGCTTGCAGCTCCATTGTGCTCCGTTGTGTGATCGATATGGCTTTGATGATCAGGTGTTGACCTACTTTGAAGCAGGCTAAAACGGTCACTTGGTGAAGTCTGGTTCTGGGTTTCTCTTGCACTAACTCAGCTTTAATTGTTTGCACTTTGAATTATCGTTTAACCCTTTCTGTTAATGTGTGGCACAGCGGACTGTATTTTTCAAACCCCTATTAGTCCCCTATGGGCTTGTGAAAGTGGATTAACTCTTTATTATTAGTATTTCATCACTAATGGGAACACTCAGTAAATGGAAAATAGGGTTACTCTTACACTTCCCCGGATTCTTGCTCCATTAATCTACTTATCCCTTTGTTGTCACATGGTTCCAATTGTATTTGACTACTGCTCTATATGGGACATGTTTGCACTCTGTTTATATGTGATTTAGAGTTCAAAGTTTGTTTTTTTTTGTTTGTTTTTTTCAGCCATGCCCTGGATTTATGCAAGAGTTTTATAAAAAGTTTTCATACAATTAGTTTTGTGGCATAGGTCTGACTTGCTACTAGCTATAGTACTAATTGAAGCCCAATTTATTTATTTACTCTATATTTTAGTTGCTGGATTGTTGATTGAGAGACTCCTCTATACGTCTGGGGATAATCCCAGCTTACCCTGTTCTTCAGATAATGAGGCTTATAATCCTAAAATATATACCTATAACTCTATTTAATTGTATTTTAAAGGGTTTCATAGTAATATCAAGACCTGAATGTTGTTATGTTAGTTTATATTTTCAATATTATTGTGCTCCTATTTAGCATACAGTACTGCCTTCACATACGCTAGTAATTATATGTAACCACTATTGCCTGACCTGCTTAAGTCAGAAGCTTATAACTATTAGTTGCGAAACTATTGTCTGGAATGAGGTATAGTACTGACCCGTACACTTATTTACACGTTACAAACAGGCAGGTACTGTTTTATGTATATTTTGCTGCTTATAGAGGCCAGTAGTATAGTTATTTTTAGTTCATTGTAGGTAGCTACTGCTTTTAGCTTAGTTATCAGACATGCTCAATGCAATAGTCGGTTATGGTGAGGTTAACTGTTTGATAAATATCTCTAATGTCCATATTTCTCCGGTATTAACCAGTTATCGCATATATTTGTTTAACCCTGTTTGTCATGTTTCTGTGAAATAGATATTAACTTTAACTACTAGGGAGCTGCAGTGGTTGGGTTCAATGATCCTCTAATGCAGTACACATTTCTCAATTTAGTTGACCTGTCTTTGGGTATAGGGCCCGTGCCCAGGTGACAAGGTCTACACATATAATAAAAAAAAATGTTCTCCCTATATTTCAGATCAGACGTAAACACATCTTGGCCTAGAGCTAACTTTGACCCTTTATCACATTCTCTACTCGCAGCAATATTCATGTATTTCATCTCTATATAAGCAATAGCAGATTCAAGCTCTTTGCAGGGATTGCTCTTGATAGGCACATGTCACTCACTTGCTAACTGGCTCCTCCTTTGTCATAGTCCCAAAATATATGTAGATATTACACTAAACTGCCCTCTACTTTATTTACTATTGCTTCACTACATGCAGTCGAAGTCTGTGCTTTCAATAATTAATTAATATGCACTATATCAAAATATTTTACTCCAGCCCTGAGAACACTTTAATTTTCAAGTTTATTTAGCGGCAACGTTTTCTCAGGCTATCGCTCATTATTTCCCAGTGATTAAACAACCACAATACAATAAGCTTATGGAGCTCCTCTGGCCAATGGGCTTTATAATAGTCTGCGCCCTTTCTTTCTATATTTTTGGTCTCCTACCCCCCCCCCCCATATGTTTTATTCTGACATATGCGAGTATCTCAAGGTGCTCTGGGTTTCCCCCCAGTAGTTACTCTCGCGGTTTTCCTCGTAATATACCACAATTTTCCCCTATGTTCACCCAATTAATGTATATGTTTTACAATCATATGCTTAAGCTACGAGGTATAATGGTATACAATATATTTAGTTTGACAGTGGATAATAAGAATTGCCTGAGTAATTGTGGATAAGAATATTATCATGCTGTATCTTGTTATACATTTGTGCTGTCCTAATTGTAGTCACTTGTGTTATGCAGTTTGAAACATATACTGTTCTATTTAAAATATTTCAATCTTATAGATATGTAATTGCTGTCGTGAACATCCCCCTATCTTATGTGAACCAATGGCCTCTAATAATCAGTATATCTTTGCTATACTTATAACTTTTTTTTAGGTTGCTATATATATGTGTAATGATTATTTCCTATTTGTTTTTTGAAAATGTGAGGTTCACAGTTTTCCTTCTCTATGCAACAAAAATAGAAAATGTGAGGTTTATTTACAGTATTTTTTTTACATAACTGTGATGTAACAGACTTGTTTATTTTGCGGCAATTTGAATTATATGTTCTTTTCTGCATATGTACCTGATGATTGTAACGCTTCACGTTTGTTACTTTATACTTGACCTCAATAAAAATTATTTTAAAAAAAATAATAATTAACCTACCCTAACTGTTATAATAAAATTACATTAAACTATATTAAATTAATAATTAATCTAACCTAACTTTTATACTAAAATAACATAAAACTAGAAATTAAAATAACTATATTCTATATTTAAACACCTAACTCTATTTAAATAATTTAAATCTCCACTAAAAAATTACAAAGTTACAAAAAACTAACTGTTACAAAAAATAACAAACACTAAGTTACACAAAAAATAAACACTAAGTTACAAAAATTAAAAAAGAAATTATCAAAGCTTTAAACTAATTCTCCTAATCTAAGGGCCCTATGAAAATAAAAAGCCCCCCCCCCAAATAAAAAACGCTAACCTACAATAAACTACAAATGGCCCTTAAAGGGACCTTTTGCAGGGCATTGCCCCAAAGAAATCAGCTCTTGTACCTGTAAAAAATAATACAAACAACCCCCCCAATAGTAAAACCCACCACCCACACAACCAACCCTCCAAATAAAATGCTATCTAAAAAAAACTAAGCTCCCCATTTAGCTCTTTTGCAGGCCCAAGTCCTAATCTAAAACTAAAACCCACCCAATAAACCCTTAAAAAAAACTAACACTAACCCCAGAAGATTTACTTACAGTTTTGAAGATCCAACATCCATCCTCCAAGAAGTCCTCAACGAAGCGGCAGAAGTGGTCCTCCAGACGGGCAGAAGTCTTCATCCAGACGGCATCTTCTATATTCATCCATCGGGCGCGGAGCGGCTCCATCTTCAAGACATCCGACGCGGAACATCCTCTTCCGACGACTACCGACGAATGAAGGTTCCTTTAAATGATGTCATCCAAGATGGCATCCCTCAGAATCCAATTGGCTGATAGAATTCTATCAACCAATCGGAATTAAGGTTGAAAAAATCCTATTGGCTGTTGCAATCAGGAAATAGGATTGAGCTCACATTCTATTGGCTATTCCAATCAGCCAATAGAATGCAAGCTCAATCCTATTGGCTGATTGCAACAGCCAATAGGATTTTTTCAACCTTATTTTGATTGGCTGATAGAATTCTATCAGCCAATCGGAATCTAAGGGATGCCATCTTAGATTACGTCATTTAAAGGAACCATCATTCGTCAGTAGTCGTCGGAAGGAAGAGGATGCCTTGCGTCGGATGTCTTGAAGATGGAGCCGCTCTGGATGGATGAATATAGAAGATGCCGTCTGGATGAAGACTTCTGCCCGTCTGGAGGACCACTTCTGCCGCTTCGTTGAGGACTTCTCCCAGCTTCTTGGAGGATGGATGAAGATAGAAGATGCCGTCTGGATGAAGACTTCTACGGGCTTCGATGAAGACTTTGGCTGCTTCATTGAGGATTTCTCCCGGCTTCTTGGAGGATGGATGTCGGATCTTCAAAACTGTAAGTAAATCTTCTGGGGTTAGTGTTAGGAATTTTTTAATGGTTTATTGGGTGGGTTTTAGTTTTAGATTAGGACTTGGGCCTGCAAAAGAGCTAAATGCCCTTAGTTTATTTAGGGGGTTGGTTGTGTGGGTGGTGGGTTTTACTATTGGGGGGGTTGTTTGTATTTTTTTTTACATGTAAAAGAGATTTTTTTTCTTTGGGGCAATGCCCCGCAAAAGGCCTTTTAAAGGGCTATTTGTAGTTTATTGTAGGTTAGGGTTTTAGGGTTTTTTATTTTGGGGGGGCTTTTTTATTTTCATAGGGCCCTTAGATTAGGTGCAATTAGTTTAAAGCTTTGATCATTTCTTTTTTCTTTTTTGTAAGTGTTTATTTTTTTGTGTAACTTAGTGTTTGTTATTTTTTGTAACTTAGTTTTTTGTAACTTTGTATTAATTTTTTAGTGGAGATTTAAATTATTTATATAGGGTTATAGATTACGAGTTTTGCGTTAGAGGCTGTGCAGTGCTAACGAGCAGTTTATGCTCACCGCTCACTTACAGACAGCGCTGGTATTACGGGTTTTTACAAACCAGAAAAGAAGTGAACGTTGAGCAAAATTTTGCTCATTACCGCACTCCAATACCAGCGCTGCTTACGTTAGTGGTGAGCTGATGTAACATGCTCGTGCATGATTTCCCCATAGGAATCAACAGGGAGAGCCGGCTGAAAAAAGTCTGCAAAAAAGCAGCGTAAAACTCCTTAACGCAGCCCCATTGATTCCTATGGGGAAATACATTTTATGTCTACACCTAACACCCTAACATGAACCCCAAGTCTAAACACCCCTAATCTTACACTTATTAACCCCTAATATGCCACCCCAACATCGCCGACACCTACATTATAATTATTAACCCCTAATCTGCCGCTCCTGACACCGCCACCATCTACATTATATTTATTAACCCCTAATCTGCCACCCCCAATGCGCCGCAACCTACCTACACTTATTAACCCCTAATCTGCCGCCCCCAATGTCGCTGCCACTATAATAAACATATTAACCCCTAAACCGCCACACTCCTGCCTCACAAACATTAGTTAAATATTATTAACCCCTAATCTGCCAGCCCATACATCGCCGACACCTACCTACATTTATTGACCCCTAACATGCCGCCCCCAACGTCGCCGCCATTATATTAAAGTTATTAACCCCTAAACCTAAGTCTAACCTTAAACCTAACACCCCCTAAACCTAAATAAAAATTCCTATCATTAACTACATTATTACTATTTAAAACTAAATACTTACCTATAAAATAAACCCTAAGCTAGCTACAATATAACTAATATTTACATTGTAGCTAGCTTAGGGTTTATTTTTATTTTACAGGCAAGTATTTTTATTTTACAGGCATCTTCTATCTTCATCCATCCGGCGCGGAGCAGGTCCATCTTCAAGACATCCGATGTGGAGCATCCTCTTCATCCGACGGCTCTTCTGGAATGAAGGTTCCTTTAAATGACGTCATCCAAGATGGTGTCCCTTCAATTCCGATTGGCTGATAGAATTCTATCAACCAATCTGAATTAAGGTAGAAAAAATCCTATTGGCTGATGCAATCAGCCAATAGGATTGAAGTTCAATCCTATTGGCTGATGCAATCAGCCAATAGGATTGAGCTGGCATTCTATTGGCTGTTCCAATCAGCCAATTGAATGCGAGCTCAATCCTAATGGCTGATTGCATCAGCCAATAGGATTTTTTCTACCTTAATTCCGATTGGCTGATATAATTCTATCAGCCAATCTGAATTGAAGGGATGCCATCTTGGATGACGGCATTTAAAGGAACCTTCATTCCAGAAGAGCCATTGGATGAAGCGGATGCTCCGCATCGGATGTCTTGAAGATGGACCGCTCCGCGCCGGATGGATGAAGATAGAAGATGCCATCTGCATGAAGACTTCTGTCCGTCTGGAGGACCACTTCGCCCGGCTTGGATGAAGACTTCTCCCGGCTTCGTTGAGGATTTCGGCCCCATTGGATGAAGACTTCTCCCGGTAAGGTGATCTTCAAGGGGTTAGTGTTAGGTTTTTTAAGGGTGTATTGGGTGGGTTTTAGAGTAGGGTTGGTTGTGTGGGTGGGTGGTGGGTTTTAATGTTGGGGGGAAGTTTTGAATTTTTTTTTTTACACGTAAAAGAGCTGATTACTTTGGGGCAATGCCCCGCAAAAGGCCCTTTTCAGGGCTATTTGTAATTTAGTGTAGGGTAGGGCTTTTTTATTTTGGGGGGCTTTTTTATTTTGTTAGGGGGGTTAGATTAGGTGTAATTAGTTTAAAAATCTTGTAATTTGTTTATTATTTTCTGTAATTTAATGTTTTTTTTCTGTGCTTTAGCTAATTTTAATTAATTATATTTAATTTAGGTAAGTCATTTAATTATAGTGTAGCGTTAGGTGTTATTGTAACTTAAGTTAGGTTTTATTTTACAGGTATTTTTATATTTATTTTAGCTAGGTAGTTAGTAAATAGTTAATAACTTTTTAATAACTATTCTATCTAGTAAAAGTCAATACAAACTTGCCTGAAAAAGAAAAATAAACCCTAAGATAGCTACAATGTAACTATTAGCTATATTAGGGTTTATTTTATAGGTAAGTATTTAGTATTAAATAGGAATAATTTAGTTAATTATAGTAAATTTTATTTAGATTTTATTTAAATTATATTTAAAGTAGGGGGGGGTTAGGGTTAGGGTTAGACTTTGATTTAGTGGTTAATAACTTTAGTATAGGGGCGGCGACGTTGGGGGCAGCACATTAGGGGTTAATAAATGTAGGTAGGTGTCAGCGATGTTAGGGACGGCAGATTAGGGGTTAATAATATTTAACTAATGTTTGCGAGGCTGGAGTGCGGTGGTTTAGGGGTCAATATATTTATTATAGTGGCGGCGATGTCCGGTTCAGCATATTAGGGGTTAAAACTTTTTTTTAGTGTTTGTGATGCGGGAGGGCCTCGGTTTAGGGGTAAATAGGTAGTTTATGGGTGTTAGTGTTCTTTTTAGCACTTTAGTTAAGAGTTTTATGCTACGGCTTTGTAGTGTAAAACTCTTAACTACTGACTTTAAAATGCGGTACCAGTTTTGACAGGAGAGGGTCTACCGCTCACTTTTTGGCAGACTCGTAATACCGGCGCTATGCAAGTCCTATTGAAAAAAGAGGGTACGCAATTTACGTAAGTGTATTTGCGGTATTTCCAAGCCTGGCCAAAAAAGTGAGCGGTGAGCCTGTACCTTCAAGACTCGTAATACCAATAAAAGCAGCATTAGGACCTCTTAACGCTGCTTTTTTAACCTAACCCACAACTCGTAATCTAGCCGATAGTTATTTTAATTTGTAGTTTTATGTTATTTTAGTATAACAGGTAGGTTAGGTTAATTATTAATTTAATATAGTTTAATGTAATTTTATTATAATAGTTAGAATAGGTTAATTATTAGTTTAATATAGTTTAATTTAATTTTAAAGGTAAGTTTAAATTTATTATAAAATAGGAATGAGTTAATATTTAATATAAAGTTAACTGGTTGTTAGGTTTATGGATTAATAGGTTAATTTAGTTTATGGCGATGTCGGGGGCTGGCGGTTTAGGGGTTAATACATTTATTCAGTTGCGTTGGGCTCCGGGAGCGGCAGGATAGGGGTTAATAACTTTATGTAGGTGGTGGCGGTATAGGGGGTGGCAGATTAGGGGTTAATAAGTATAATGTAGGTGGCGGTGTGCTCCGGGAGCGGCGGTTTAGGGGTTAATAAGTTTATTTAGTTGTGGCGGGGTCCGGGAGCGGCGGGATAGGGGTAAATAACTTTTATTTAGGTGGTGGCGGTGTAGGGGCGGCAGATTAAGGGTGTTTAGACTCGGGGGTTATGTTAGGGTGTTAGGTGTAAACATAACTTTTATTCTCCCATAGGATTCAATGGGATATCGGGCAGCAGCGAACATAAGCTTTCGCTGCTTTCAGACCTACCATTGATTCCTATGGCATCCGCCGCCTCCAGGGCGGGGGATTGAAAAACAGGTAAGCTGGGCCGGAATAGTGGTGAGCGTACCTGCTAGTTATTTGATAACTTGAAAAAGTAGTCAGATAGTGATGAATTTGCATTCGGAACATCTATAGTGACGTAAGTATCGATCTGTGTCAGACTGAGACCGGCGGATCATATGTTACGTCACAAAATTCTACTTTTGCCTGTCTGTAGGCTTTGATAACTAAGGAGAATCAAGTTTGCCACAATTACGCTGCGGAATTCTAGTGTATTTGCGCTTGTGGGCTTGATAAGTAGATGCCACAGTCTTAAAAGATTCCAAAACTTTTTTTGTGTGTGCACAAACGTAACCCAAATATCATATAACAAATATAAATATTTCATAAATAACCTAATTTTACATGCCAACAAAGCTGCTCTACATGATAAAATATTAATTTTATTTTCGCCCTCAACT
The DNA here is from genome assembly GCF_027579735.1 of Bombina bombina. Classification (NCBI taxonomy): domain Eukaryota; kingdom Metazoa; phylum Chordata; class Amphibia; order Anura; family Bombinatoridae; genus Bombina; species Bombina bombina. Next base: position 47,339,306 of record NC_069500.1, read on the forward strand.
ATGGGCCATACAAAATTAAAATAAAAGTCCAATCGTATGCCAAGTAAATGCATATAATTATGCAATGATTTTGTCACCCTGTGCATGCGTAATGCAATTGTTAAACACGCATGCGCATATTTCCTTCCTGATGCCGTGATTACCCACACAGTGTTACTGGTTTGCATAGAGAGACACTGTGAGTGACGTAAAGGATGGTGCTTCAGCAGATCGTGCATGCGCATCACGGCAATACTCCGCCATTTTCATAACCTAGGTTATCGGTCTGGATTGGATGATGGAAAAGCATAGCCGGCGGTGAGTTTGGAAAACATTTGATTTTACAAATATGATTTCTACTAAATGGTATTTATTTGAAACGTAACATAAATTTAAAAAATGGATAAAATGTTTCCTTTTTGCGATTTCAGATATGTTTTTTGGGGGGGTTTAGTGTCCCTTAAAGCTTTAGGGTAATCATTACAGTTACAGCTCTTGACACACACTCCCCTATTTCTTTATATATATATATTTTTATATATATATATATATATATATATATATATATATATATATATATATATATAGTTTTTTTTATTATTATTTTTTTGTGCAAAAATCTATCAGATACGCATTTAAATATCTATTTAAGAATAATTAGAACATATTTTGCTATGTGCAGAACATTGGATTAGGAAATATGAAACTTGTGGGTATAATGTTTTTTCAACTTTCTCGGCTCGATTAATATCTTTATACTCAAGGAAAGATTTTTGGAAAATAGATATCAAATTACGCTAATAGAAACTAGTCTTAATAGAGGAAAAAATTATAATAGAGATGATTATTTTTGTACAAAACCCATACAAGAATTAAACTACACTAACAATAACAAATGCATGTTTATCACCCAATATAATACCAGTCATAAAAAAATAAGTAAAATTATTAAAAAACACTGGGAAATTCTTATGAATGATCTGATATTAAACAAAAATATTAACAACAAACCTAGGTGTGTGTTTAGAAGGGCACCGACTTTGAAAAATCTTTTAGCTCCAAGTAAGGTAGTAGTGAACAAAGTAAGAAAAATACAGGGCCCTTTGAAAAGTGATAGAAAATTAGAAAATAAAAAAGGTATTTTTAAATGTTTCAATAAAAAATGTAGTATGTGTATTTACATCAAACCATGAACATCACAGTTAATATCAAAAACTACAGGGAACGCAAATTTTATCCTACATCGCTTAACCTGTGCTTCCACATATGTGCTCTATTTATTGACCTGTAAGCTATGTGGCATATAAAATGTAGGTCGCACCTGCAAAGTCATATGCACTAGATGGAATGAACACTATTGTAATATAAAAAATAACTTGAAAAATCATACGGCCAGATTTAGAGTTTTGTCGGTAACGAGCCGAAAAGCTAACGCCGGCTTTTTTCTGGCCGCACCATAAAAATAACTCTGGTATTGAGAGTCCACATAAAGGCTGCGTTAGGCTCCAAAAAAGGAGCGTAGAGCATATTTAACGCAGCTTCAACTCTCGATACCAGAGTTGCTTACGGACGCGGCCAGCCTCAAAAACGTGCTCGTGCACGATTCCCCCATAGAAAACAATGGGGCTGTTTGAGCTGAAAAAAAAAACCTAACACCTGCAAAAAAGCCGCGTTCAGCTCCTAACGCAGCCCCATTGTTTGCTATGCGGAAACACTTCCTACGTCTGCACCTAACACCCTAACATGTACCCCGAGTCTAAACACCCCTAACCTTACACTTATTAATCCCTAATCTGCCGCCCCCGCTATCGCTGACCCCTGCATATTATTATTAACCCCTAACCTGCCGCTCCGTAAACCGCCGCTACTTACATTATCCCTATGTACCCCTAATCTGCTGCCCTAACATCGCCGACCCCTATATTATATTTATTAACCCCTAATCTGCCCCCACAACGTCGCCTACACTTATTAACCCCTAATCTGCCGACCGGACCGCACCGCTATCATAATAAAGTTATTAACCCCTAATCCGCCTCACTAACCCTATAATAAATAGTATTAACCCCTAATCTGCCCTCCCTAACATCGCCGACACCTAACTTCAATTATTAACCCCTAATCTGCCGACTTGAGCTCACCGCTATTCTAATAAATGTATTAACCCCTAAAGCTAAGTCTAACCCTAACACTAACACTCCCCTAAATTAAATATAATTTTAATCTAACGAAATTAATTAACTCTTATTAAATAAATTATTCCTATTTAAAGATAAATACTTACCTGTAAAATAAATCCTAATATAGCTACAATATAAATTATAATTTTATTATAGCTATTTTAGGATTAATAATTATTTTAAAGGTAACTTTGTATATATTTTAACCAGGTACAATAGCTATTAAATAGTTAAGAACTATTTAATAGCTAAAATAGTTAAAATAATTACAAAATTACCTGTAAAATAAATCCTAACCTAAGTTACAATTAAACCTAACACTACACTATCAATAAATTAATTAAATAAAATACCTACAATTACCTACAATTAAACCTAACACTACACTATCAATAAATAAATTAAATACAATACCTACAAATAACTACAATGAAATAAACTATCTAAAGTACAAAAAATAAAAAAGAACTAAGTTACAAAAAATAAAAAAATATTTACAAACATAAGAAAAATATTACAACAATTTTAAACTAATTACACCTACTCTAAGCCCCCTAATAAAATAACAAAGCCCCCCAAAATAAAAAAATGCCCTACCCTATTCTAAATTACTAAAGTTCAAAGCTCTTTTACCTTACCAGCCCTGAACAGGGCCCTTTGCGGGGCATGCCCCAAGAAGTTCAGCTCTTTTGCCTGTAAAAAAAAAACATACAATACCCCCCCCCCCAACATTACAACCCACCACCCACATACCCCTAATCTAACCCAAACCCCCCTTAAATAAACCTAACACTAAGCCCCTGAAGATCTTCCTACCTTGTCTTCACCTCACCGGGTATCACCGATCGGTCCAGAAGAGCTCCTCTGATGTCCTGATCCAAGCCCAAGCGGGGGGCTGAAGAGGTCCATGATCCGGCTGAAGTCTTCATCCAAGCGGGGCAGAAGAGGTCTTCCATCCGATTGAAGTCTTCATCCAAGCGGGATCTTCTCTCGTCATCCATCCGGAGCGGAGCGGCAGGATCCTGAAGACCTCCGACGCGGAACATCCATCCTGGCCGACGACTGAACGACGAATGACGGTTCCTTTAAATGACGTCATCCAAGATGGCGTCCCTCGAATTCCGATTGGCTGATAGGATTCTATCAGCCAATCGGAATTAAGGTAGGAATATTCAGATTGGCTGATGGAATCAGCCAATCAGAATCAAGTTCAATCCGATTGGCTGATCCAATCAGCCAATCAGATTGAGCTCGCATTCTATTGGCTGTTCCGATCAGCCAATAGAATGCGATCAGATTGAGCTCGCATTCTATTGGCTGTTCCGATCAGCCAATAGAATGCGAGCTCAATCTGATTGGCTGATTGGATCAGCCAATCGGATTGAACTTGATTCTGATTGGCTGATTCCATCAGCCAATCAGAATATTCCTACCTTAATTCCGATTGGCTGATAGAATCCTATCAGCCAATCGGAATTCGAGGGACGCCATCTTGGATGACGTCCCTTAAAGGAACTGTCATTCTTCAGTTGGATGTCGCCAGAAGAAGATGGGTCCGCGGTGGAGGTCTTCAGGATGGAGCCGGTCGTCATCGGATGAAGATAGAAGATGCCGCTTGGTCAAGATGGTTGCCGGTCCGGATCGCCTCTTCTTCCTGGATAGGATGAAGACTTTGGAGCCTCTTCTGGACCTCTTCAGCCACCGGCTGATGGATCGCCAGTCCCCGCTTCGGTTGGATGAAGATTTTGGAGCCAGGACGGATCGGTGATACCTGGTGAGGTGAAGACAAGGTAGGATGATCTTCAGGGGCTTAGTGTTAGGTTTATTTAAGGGGGGTTTGGGTTAGATTAGGGGTATGTGGGTGGTGGGTTGTAATGTTGGGGGGGGGTATTGTATGTTTTTTTTTACAGGCAAAAGAGCTGAACTTCTTGGGGCATGCCCCGCAAAGGGCCCTGTTCAGGGCTGGTAAGGTAAAAGAGCTTTGATCTTTAGTAATTTAGAATAGGGTAGGGCATTTTTTATTTTGGGGGTCTTTGTTATTTTATTAGGGGGCTTAGAGTAGGTGTAATTAGTTTAAAATTGTTGTAATATTTTTCTTATGTTTGTAAATATTTTTTTATTTTTTGTAACTTAGTTCTTTTTTATTTTTTGTACTTTAGTTAGTTTATTTCATTGTAGTCATTTGTAGATATTGTATTTAATTAATGTATTGATAGTGTAGTGTTAGGTTTAATTGTAGGTAATTATAGGTATTTTATTTAATTAATTTAATGATAGTATAGTGTTAGGTTTAATTGTAACTTAGGTTAGGATTTATTTTACAGGTAATTTTGTAATTATTTTAACTTGGTAGCTATTAAATAGTTCTTAACTATTTAATAGCTATTGTACCTGGTTAAAATAATTACAAAGTTGCCTGTAAAATAAATATTAATCCTAAAATAGCTACAATGTAATTATAATTTATATTGTAGCTATATTAGGATTTATTTTACAGGTAAGTATTTAGCTTTAAATAGGAATAATTTATTTAATAAGAGTTAATTAATTTCGTTAGATTAAAATTATATTTAATTTAGGGGGGTGTTAGTGTTAGGGTTAGATTTAGCTTTAGGGGTTAATACATTTATTAGAATAGCGGTGAGTTCCGGTCGGCAGATTAGGGGTTAATAATTGAAGTTAGGTGTCGGCGATGTTAGGGAGGGCAGATTAGGGGTTAATACTATTTATTATAGGGTTAGTGAGGCGGATTAGGGGTTAATAACTTTATTATAGTAGCGGTGCGGTCCGCTCGGCAGATTAGGGGTTAATAAGTGTAGGCAGGTGGAGGCGATGTTGAGGGGGGCAGATTAGGGGTTAATAAATATAATATAGGGGTCGGCGGTGTTAGGGGCAGCAGGTTAGGGGTACATAAGGATAACGTAGGTGGCGGCGCTTTGCGGTCGGCAGATTAGGGGTTAATAAGTGTAGGTAGCTGGCGGCGACGTTGTGGGGGGCAGATTAGGGGTTAATAAATATAATATAGGGGTCGGCGGTGTTAGGGGCAGCAGATTAGGGGCACATAAGGATAACGTAGGTGGCGGCGCTTTGCGGTCGGCAGATTAGGGGTTAATAAGTGTAGGTAGCTGGCGGCGACGTTGTGGGGGGCAGATTAGGGGTTAATAAATATAATATAGGGGTCGGCGGTGTTAGGGGCAGCAGATTAGGGGTACATAAGGATAACGTAGGTGGCGGTCGGCAGATTAGGGGTTAAAAAAATGTAATCAAGTGTCGGCGATGTGAGGGGACCTCGGTTTAGGGGTACATAGGTAGTTTATGGGTGTTTGTGTACTTTAGAGTACAGTAGTTAAGAGCTTTATAAACCGGCGTTAGCCCAGAAAGCTCTTAACTACTGACTTTTTTCCTGCGGCCGGAGTTTTGTTGTTAGATTTCTAACGCTCACTTCAGACACGACTCTAAATACCGGAGTTAGAAAAGATAGGATACGTAATTTACGTAAGGGGATCTGCGGTATGGAAAAGTTGCGGCTGAAAAGTGAGCGTTAGACCCTTTTTTGAGTGACTCCAAATACCGGAGGTAGCCTAAAACCAGCGTTAGGAGCCTCTAACGCTGGTTTTCATGGCTAACGCCAAACTCTAAATCTAGGCCATAGTGTCCCTAGACATTGCAACTTAGCACACAAAGGTGACCTTAACATTTATGATATAACTCCCATTGAATTTATTCCAGTCTCAAATTTATATAATAGGTTTACTAGATTGCACCAGCGTGAGACCTTTAGGATCTATCAATTAGGCACCTTGTATCCAAATGGCCTCAACATCAATATGGACTTGGCTGCGTTCAGTTCATAATGCACACAGATTCTTTATATTTAGATTAATTTTAGTAAACACCTATTGTAATATATTTTACTAGCCAAGGTAGGGGCTATTTATACTTTAAAATATTAGGAATATAAACACATATTGTGACAGAACTAGTCACTTATACATTTATTCATCTAATACTGTAGTGAGCAAATATAAGGTTGAAAAAGACTGAAGTCCAACCTATAGAAATCTAAAATACTTACAAAAAGCTCCAGTTAAGCTTAAATAAACCCACTAAAAGGTGACCCATTTAATACTAGCAATCATATCCATGAATTTTGTTTATATACAAAAATGTATCCAGACTATTTGTAAATGTATCTAGGGTATTGGCATTCACTACCACCTTTGGTAATGAGTTCCACAATTTTATTGCTCTTACAGTAAAAAAAAAATGTTTCAGTTGCAGGAGATTAAATCTCCTTTCCTCCAACCTTAATTTGTGACCTCTTGTCAGAAAAAATTTTCTTGGAATAAACAGATATTCTGCCATCTCTGTATATGGGCCCTGAATATATTTATATAATGTAATCATGTCACCTCTCAAGCGCCTTTTTTCTAAAGAAAACAGACCCAGTTTGGCTAGCCTCTCCTCATAGGTTAAATTCTCCAATCCCCTTATTAGCTTTGTGGCCCTGCTCTGAACTTTTTCTAGTTCTGCAATATCTTTTTTTTTTGCGAATTGGTCCCCAGAACTGCACTCCATACTCAAGGGGAAGTCTTACCAGGGCTTTATATAGTGACAGAATTATGCTTTCCTCCCTTGAAGCAATGCCTCTTTTAATACATGCAAGTATCTTATTAGCCTTTGAAGCTGCTGCCCTGCATTGTGCACCCATCTTTAGCTTGTTATCTATTACTACTCCCAAATCCATTTTCTCCTCTGTTTGGCTAAGTCTTGTCCCATTTAAAAAGTATTTTGCCTGCTTATTTTTACTTCCAAAATGTAGAACCTTGCATTTTCCCGTATTAAATCTCATTTTCCATTTACTTACCCATACATCTAATTTTTGCAGATCCCTTTGTAACGAAAGTTCATCCTGCTCTGACCTAATGACCTTACTTAACTTAGTATCATCTGCAAAAATAGAGATGTCGCTATTAAATCCTTGCTCCAAGTCATTTATAAAAATATTAAAAAGAACAGGGCCCAGTACTGATCCCTGGGGGACTCCACTGATTACCTTTGTCCAATCTGAGTATGATCCATTTACTACTACTCGTTGCTCCCTATCATTTATCCAGTTATTTATCCATGAGCTAACATTTTAAGCTATTCCCAGTCCCTTAATTGTGTGCATTAATCTCTCATTTGGCACTGTATCAAATGCCTTTGCAAAATATAAGTATATCACATCAACTGATTCCCCTTTATTTATATTTCTACTTACTTCCTCGTAGAATCTAATTAGATTAGTTTGACATGATCTATTTCTCCTAAAACCATGCTGATTAGAACTCATAATCTTGTTTACACGAATATATGCTCATCAATATAATCCCTTATAATCCCTTCCAATATCTTCCCCACTATTGATGTCAGACTAATTGGTCTATAGCTTCCTGGTTCATCCCTGCTTCCCTTTTTGAAGAGTGGCACCACATCAGCGTTACGTCAATCCTGGGGTACCATGCCTGAGGATAACAAGTCTTGAAAAATTAAGAGTAGTGGTTTGTCTATAACAGTGCTAAGTTCCCTTAACACCCTTGGGTGTATTCCATCTGGGCCTGGAGTTTTATGTACCTTAATATTATCCAGTTTTTTTCCTGATATCCTCTATACATAGCCCAGTTAATGGTATGGACTGGCATGTTCTATTTTGTTCCAAAGTATCATCCAATGGTTCCTCTCTTGTGTATACTGAAGAAAAAAACTGGTTTAGTACATCAGCCTTCTCCCTGTCATTATTTATCATGCTACCCTCCACGCATTTTAATGTACCTATATTGTCCTTCTTAGATTTTTTGCTATTTATGTACTGTACTTAAAGAACCTTTTAGGGTTAGACTTATAATCCTATGCAATTAATTTTTCATTTTCAATTTTGGCTAATTTGATTGCTTTTTTGCATGCTTTGTTACACTCCTTATAAATATTTGGAATATTTGATCCCTATACATATATTAAAATGATGCAATTTGGAATCTATCATAATGTTTAATTTAAATAAAAGCCTATTTTTTTAGCTATCCTGTCATAACGAATTATCGTTATGGCATCAATTGACCAATCAGGATTAGAGTTCACACTAACTACTATTCTATTGGCCACCTTAGAAAGGGCCCGTATGTAAACAAAGTACATGTGTTATCTACAATCGTAAACCATTACAAGCAGCATTGTTCACACTACCAAATCTGACATGCTAGTGGATGTGCACTAGACTCTTAGAAGTCGCTGTACTTCTAAGAAATGGGCTCGGTTAGACTTAGTATAGGATCTATCGATTGCATTTTAATATTAAAGAAATATCAGTGGATATGCAATAGACTCTTAGAAGCCGCTGCATAATTGAGTACTGGGCTTTGGCAAAATAATCATGGGATTTATCACTCATATTATGATATTACTAAATTGGCTATCTAAATACAAATAAAAACCAAAACAGTATCACTAGCCAATAGCATTCTTCCTTAGTACACACAACCTTCAGCTGACATGTTTAAGGATGTAGCTTGTTATGTATGAGTGTAATACAGTTTTAGAATACAAGATTTGTAGATTTAGATTTCTATTGATGTAGATTTTTAATTGGTTTTGAAATATTGACACCAAATTGTCTTTTTTTAAATGTAAACGTTTGTTCTTCAATTTTTAATTTTCTAAGACGCTACTCCTGCAAGGTCATGTGACCTAGAGGGGGTATGATTTCAGCAACCCTTTCATTGGTTGCGTATGTGTATTTAATGTAGCAAGTATCAAATGTTTGTATCAGCCTGATGAAACAGTAGCAATACTGAGAAACGCGTTGCTGTGCATCTTGGTGTTTAATAAAACACGTATTTTTACTCAACTTGCTACTTTTTACTTTATTGAGTGACCTTTCCACCACCGGTTGGTTTGTAGCAGTAAGGAGGCCTTTCTACCTTCCCGGTTACTGCGAGTGAAGAGGCACCATTATATTCTGTGTTTCCTGTACCGAGTGGAGAGAGTTTTTCCAGATATATCTAAGGATCCAGTCTGTCCAGTTTGCACTACATTACAATGCTACAACAAATGTAAGTGTATACTATTCAGCATATGATTGTACGGTGTATCCTGCAGAATTATGCTATGTGGCGCCTTCTCCATTTTTTCTAGAATATCTTTAAGGGAATGTGATTATTACTTTTAATGTGTAATACAAGTTTAAATCTCGAAGAGCAAAAAATCTACCAATTTTAGCACTTGGACGCAAGCGCAAACTACTGCTCCACTTGTAATATGGCCCAGTATGGGTAACCTTGAAACCAAAGGTAACGAGCCAGAGGTAAATCTTGTGGTAAACTTTTCTAAATGATTATCATCAACCTCATAAAGTCTAAAGAATAAATAAACAAAGTTGTAAGTACATTTACATGCCAAATTGCTTCTGGGACTTAAAGGGACAGTCTAGGCCAAAATAAACTTTCATGATTCAGATAGAGCATGTCATTTTAAACAACTTTCCAATTTACTTTTATCACCAATTTTGCTTTGTCCTCTTGGTATTCTTAGTTGAAAGCTTAACCTAGGAGGTTCTTATGCTAATTTCTTAGACCTTGA